>NC_063189.1:42052317-42054817 GCF_017589495.1 Alosa alosa
CCCGTTATCACACCTCCCCACACATATGGCATAGTGTTAGCCTCTCCATACAGGGAGAGAGAGGGACGTGAGAGAGTGTTGGAGAGAGAGAGAACCAGAGGTAGAAAAAGAGAAAGAGAGATTATTGAGTACCCTGGCAATAATGTGCACAAAACACACATGCACACACAGACACACACACATACATACCTAAACACACACACACAAATACACACACACACACAAACACATACCTAAACACACACACACAAATACACACATAAAGATAGTAGCAACGGCCCCCTGTGGGAAACAGATAATCCACAGTAAACAGTGCAATCGGCCAAAAGACAAGAACTCGCCACAGGATCCCACTACAGCATGAAAACACACACACACACGCGCGCACACACACACACACACACACACACACACACACACACGCCACGGGAACACACAACTGCAAACCCCAGCACCAGCACACTGCAACACAAAGCAGCAGCAGCAGCAGGGTGGAGGCCGTCCCACAGATGTAGCAACATAAGCCAGTGAGAGAGAGAGACACAGAGAAGTAATTAAAGAAGAGGAGACAGAGGTAGAGGGATGGATTGGGAACGACAGAGAGAGAGACCGTGATAAAAAAGAGACTTGGGAAAGAGAAATAGAGAGATTGAGAAAGGGAAATAGAAAAGTGCATAGAGAAAAGGAGGTAGAGAATGAGGCGGTATTGATGGAGAGACAGAGACAGAAAGAGAGAGAGAGAGAGAGAGAGAGAGTGAAAGAGCAGGTAAAGAGAGAGAAGGCTGATTCGGGCGCCCCTCCCTTCCTCCCTCCGTACCCTCAGTGCTGATCTCTCGCGAGCGGACGAGGTCACTCTTGTTGCCCACGAGGATGATGGGTGTGTTGGGCTGCGTCTCCCTCAGGAGCAGGCGGAGTTGCGAGGTGCGGTGGAAGCTGCGGCGGTCTGTCAGCGAGAACACCAGGATGACCACCTCGCACTGCAGCGTCGACAGGTCCTGTCAATCACAGGACACAGGGAGGGAGAAGTCAACAAACAAGAAAAAAAACACTTAACTAAATAAAAAAACAAACACACAGGCATAAACACACACAAACATTCAGACGGCACGTTGAGCAATAACATAATGGGTGCCGCATGCGAAGGAGATTACACTGCTTTAAAAAGGCAGCGTGACTAGCTAGGTGGTTGCTCCTGGTAGCTGCTGCCCCGGTGGCTGTGACGGATCAATCAGCTCTGCGACTGCGGCACGAGACTGGCATCTCCTCAGTGCCAGGTAAGAAACACAATGGTGCCTCAGACCTGCCTTCAGATCTGTTAGCGGGCAGGGTAACGGGGCTGGGGGATAAACGTGTGAAATCGAGGTTAAGTGGGATGCAGTTCCTCTTCACAAGGGACCCTGCTGCAGAGTTCTGATTGGAGACAAATGCAGACAAATGCAAAAGCTGGAGGCATCTCTGAGGTACGGCCAAGGACAGACAATACACATAAAACACACACACACACACACACACACACACACACATAAACATACAGAAGTGCAAAAAACAACAAAGAAATACGTCATACACATATACACACTCTTTCTCTGAAACACGCAGATGTACAGTCACACACACTTCTGTCACACACATGCACGTACACCAGAGACATGGCTCTTTTCAGGCTGCCCTACATCCCCTCTCTTCAGCCCCTCGGCGGAGCCCACTGAAAAATTCACATCCATCTTTTGGCCAATGGCGTGGCAGCCCCTGGAGCAGGGAATTCACCGCCCCAGAAACAGCCTCCGATCTCTAGCCGAACGGAAGTGACTGAGGACCCACCCCCACACCCCCACACACACACACACAAACACACCCACACCACCTGTCACCCTCTTACACACACACACACTCACACATGCATACACATAGATACACACACAGATACATGAATGCTTAGACACACACATACACAAACAGAAACAGACAGGCACACACACACACACACACACACACACACAGTGAGGTGAAGATGGGTGGATGGACAGAGGCTCATCTTCACAGTGGAGCAGAGCTGAGCTGATGCTGGAGGCTGGCAGACTAAAGAAGTGAGTGTGGAGGCGCATGGGGGAGAGATCAATAAAGGGCATTATGATGGAGAGTGTCCCGCCTGTTCGGTCGACAAAGTAAGAGGCTGTTGGGTCGGAAGCGATGAATGGCCGCCCTGCGAGTGGTCCTCCCAGCGCCAATCTCATCTTGTTTTTTTTCCTCTCTCTCGCTTATCTCTCTCCCTCTCTTGTCTCTCTCTCTTTCTCTCTCTCTCCCCACACACAGCCCAGGCCATCTGTCAACTTCCCCCTTTCCCTTCCTCAACTGAACACACACACACACACACACACACACACACACACACACACACACACACACACAGACACACACACACACATACACATATATGTACACAGACAAACACACACAGGCTCTCTCACAACACACACCACCACCAGTTTTTCTCCTAATT
>NC_063189.1:42059817-42094817 GCF_017589495.1 Alosa alosa
AGTCAAAGCCATGTCGGATTTTACAAATCCCAGCTGGCCCTGAGCCTCCGATGGTGGGGGACAAGGGAGCAATGAAACACCATGATTGAACACAAAAACACAGTGAAGACTAGGACCCATAGTAAATGAGGCCATGGGAGGAAAGTGAAGAAGAAGAAGAAGAAGAAGAAGAAGAAGAAGAAGAAGAAGAAGAAGAAGAAGAAGAAGAAGAAGGGAAGAAGAAAAGTGAAGAAGAAGAAGAAGAAGAAGAAGAAGAAGAAGAAGAAGAAGAAGAAGAAGAAGAATAGGAATAGGAAGGGTGAAAGAATGAGGTCTGGGCAGAGAATGCAGGACTTGTGCACTGACCTAAATGAAGCCGTCCCTGGGCTAGACATGGCACAGTTTAAATTATTCAGGCATATACAGTGCAGCAGATGCTTCAAGAACAAAACAAAGAGGAAGTGCGTCTCTCAGATGAGTGCCAGGCCAGCCATCCAGCACTTGGCCTCAGTCCACACTGTTTCCTCAACCATTGTTTAATCACGGAGGACTCACTGAGCATTAAGCTATTTTACCCATCATTCAACAACAACAATCAAATAAAACAACAACAACAACAACAACAACATCAACAACAAAAGTCAAATAAAAATAAAAATACAAAATGATAAAAAAGTCTAAACATCTGTCAAAGCAAGAACCCTGCACAACAGCCATCTGTCTATTATGCCCTTAAATTGGTCTACTTACACAAACTGGTCTAATTTCAAAATTACATTATCTCTTGCTATTTATTCCATTTGAGAAGTTTCTACTATAAGTCCCTTTGAGTGTGTATGTCAACAAATTAATTAATTCAATTTTAAGAGAGGCAAGGTAAAAAGGCAACTTGCCTCATATTCTCATAAACAAACATTAGGCAGTGTTTCCCCCTTCTATGATAGAGATGACCATCCCACATTTTGGTAAGGTTTACAGCAAAGGGGGCTGCATCCACACAACAGCACCATAGTCTAGGACTGACATTATAGTTGATTGAACAATGGCCACTCTGTTATCAGAGAGAAGACGTTATCCTGTATAGTTCACCCAATTTTTTTTTTTTCTTTTTTTACTCAAGCACACATTTTAAATTAGTTTAAAGTTTGCCATCTTGCCAAATATCCAGATATTTGTAATAAATAACTTCAATTTGTGCTCCATTCAGGGAACAAATACAATAGGCACACTTTCTTGATTTAGTCTTTGATCATTTAGAACCAATTTTATATTTCTGCACAGTCAACTGCACACTGAGAAGGTCACAGTGCTTGATCTATGGATGGCAAATAAGCATAAACAATTGTTTCATCTACAAAAAAAAAATAATTCTATTGAAGCACAGACAACATGTACAATGTAACAATAATGAGCCTAAAATCAAGCCTGGTGGAACACCATATTTTAGTCTTAATGCCTCTGAGGCTAATCCTGTCACATCTACATGCTTTGTTCTATCAGAGAGGTAGTCTTGAAAATGACTGAACGATAACTTCATCAAAATCCGAAGGCCAGTTTTCCAAGAAGTAGAAGTATAATTGACAGTGTCAAAAGACAGATCAATAAACAGAGCTGCACAATGTTCCTCACTATCATCATCAGCAGCTATATCATTTACAACCGTAGCTGCTGTAAGGGTGCTATGGCCAGCTCTGAACCCAGATTGATAAGGACTTAAAGGTCATATCAGTGATGGCGGGTTAATGTCACTTCTGTTGACGTTCAAACAAAACATAGAGCTAGCTCGCTACTCCCTCCCCCTCCCTCCTGTGCATTTAAAACTCTCCTGAACGCGCATATCATAGGTTATTCGTTGGAACACTTTATTTTGCCTTTCAGTGGTTGGCAACACTTGTTGTTAGCAATTGTTTTTGTGTGCAGATCTCAGAGCCTAGGCTGTCTACAGAGACACGTTTTTTTGACGGCCTGCTTATGGGGCGGGCAGCTAGCGGATCGTTAGGGAAAGATTAGATGAACGTGATCATTTATGTTTGGGCCTTTTTTGGGCCTGCAATCGCTGATACATAGCCTGGGTGCCAGCCGAACTTAGTCCCCACAACATTTAAGGTCGGGAAATTCGGTCTGGCATTGCTCCACTGTGAAGCAACTATGCTCGCCCAGAGCTTGGCGGACCAATCAAATCGGGCTTTACGATGATGGACAGGTGAGCAACAGTGCCTCGTCTATCGTGTCATCCGAGCACGCTTAGGCGCAACGCTGTGGCTAGAAAGAGAAAGATGGCTTCTAAGACCCCATATGGAAAATGCATATTATTTCAATGAGGTTTTATCACTGAAAATGATTATTTCTGAAAACTTTGGCCAAAGTTGAGATGTGGGAAAACTCATGGTTTCACTTTCATCAAGGGAAAACAGCGTGTTGAATTTGTGACATGTTGTTCCCTCGTTCATTTGAAATCTCTGATTGACCACCTGTTCGAGGGATTTGCTACAGCCTTTCCCAGCTGTTAGTAACATGTTTGTAGCATATCAGTGTTCAAAGGAATTGTTTTTAAAAACGGAGGGGATATAGGCTATCAGTTTTTTCCTAATAGCCTACCCTACTAGGCCTACATATCTCTTAGATTTAGCTAATGAGTGTTGTAGGAGATATTGACGGCACAATAACTTTTACAAAAGACCAGAAAACAATGTTAAGGCATTTTGTGGAGAAGAAGGACGGTAATTATGCCCCATAATTACGTCCCAATGGAGCAGTATCAGACTCATATTCTGACTAGAGGAGTCACTAGGGCTGATTTCCAAACTTTTTGAATAGAATCAGAAAATAGTGTTAAATAGGGTTGCAAAAATGCAAGTGAAATGTTTAGCCATCTCAGGGGCAACAATCTAACGGATCTGCACCCAGTGAACTTTAAATACACTTGGAATTGCACAATGCCTAGAGAACTTCAGATTGCTTTACTGGTCTGAGAAGGAAGAGTTATTACTTGAATATGAAATCCTGTCTTCCTCAGAAATAGTGACACTGAAGTGGCCTTGAGTCTCTACTGTCTAATCTAATAATACATGCCATTGAGTCGATCACATAGCATTATTAAAAGCATTTGCAAACAGAAGTTTGCTGACTTGCTTTGTCTTTTCGTTCATCTTGGCACAAAAGAGAATGAAAAAAGAGCCTAGCTTCTTCAGGCGCTCTACTCGATGTTGGGTAATGTCACTTCTGTTGACGTTCAAGAGCGCTAGCTCGCTACTCCCTCCCAGTCTGGGCTGTCCACACAGACCACGTTTTTTACAGTGTATCGCTTAGAGCACCTTAATTAAAGCTGCTGATCTTTTTGACCTAGTTAGTGAGTGAGGGTCAACTGCACTGCGTTCTCGATCTGGCTGGGTAAATTAGACTGGGATCTTGTGAACTACACACACGATCAAACTGAAAATCACACCTTAAACCTACCATAAAATGCAACACATTAGAAGAATTTTATTCAATACACGGTAACAAAAGGTCAGTCTTAACTGTTGCAGTCATACATACACAAGTCTTTTTGCCCTGCTGGCTATGTGTGTGTGTGTGTGTGTGTGTGTGTGTGTGTGTGTGTGTGTGTGTGTCGGCTGTAGTCTGTTTGCTGTGTGTCTCCATTTGCACAAACAAACAAACACACACAAAATCTGCTCCTAATTTTAACATGGGGGATTTTTCATTTGGATTTGCAGAGGGGCTCCGGGTGGAGGGAGTGACTGATAGCTGAGCAGAGACAGTGATGCGGTGTGGGCACTGCGATGTGTGGGATTTGTGGTTGCGTGGCACTCACCTGCTTCCAGTTGTCATAAACGAGGATGGTGCTGTCCTCGTCATCCAGTGTCACCCGCCGCTGATAGCCCTCGCCTGTAAGACAAGGCAGAACCGTCAGTCAGAGGGGGGCTCCATCAAAACAATCTCTCTCTCTCACACTCACACACACATACACTTATATTGTCTATCAATCTCTCTCTATGTGTCACACAGACAAACTCACATAGACACAAAAAACACACACACAAAAACACACACACACCACACACACACACACACACACATGTATTCTCTATCAATCTCTCACTATATCTCTGTCACACATACAAACTCATACTCACATAGACACAAAAACACACACACACACACACTCATATTCTCTCCCTCCCTCTCTCTCTCACACACACACCCACATGTCTCACGATGTGAACACACTCTGCCGCACATTCACATTCAGCAGCATAACATTCAGCAGCCTAATCAGGGATCTGTTTACCAGCCTCAGGGAGAGACAGTTAACAAACAAACAAACAAACAAAAAAAAAAAAACAAGATGAAAACAGGCTTGAAGGTCAGCACAAAAAAACAAAAACAAACATCAATGTAAACATGAACTTGTAGGGTTTATTTGTCTGCTTGTTTGTTTTTTTGTTTGTTTACCGCTTGAGCTCTCGGAGTCCAGGGACAGGGAGCGGTCAGACTGGCCAGCCAACAGCAGCGCCAGAGAGGACTTGCCCACGCCGGTCTGGCCCAGGAGCACGATGCGAAGGGGCCCGTGGTAGCGGTCCTGGGGGGCCTGCCCCAAGGCCTCCCTGGGCCCCGCTGACGGGTGGTGCGGCGGGCTCGTCAAACCCCGGTGCCCAATCATAGTCCTCCGAGACGGCCTCCTCCCGTCTCAGCTGGTGCTTGATTGGCAGAGGGGTGCTGCCTCGACGCAGAGGGGGCGCGGCGGAGAGCAACAAGCCATAACCCTGGGCAGGGAAAAGCAGGAAATGGAGATTAATTCACCATCCACCGGGCAATGGCCGTAGGGGGGCCATGGCAAGAGCAAGGGACTGGGATGCTGTATCTACAGAAGGATAACTGGGAGCCACAAGCTGTCAATGAAAACTCGATTAGGAATGACTGCGCTGTGGCGCACTTCATGCATGAATGTCTGACTAGTCTGTATTAATACTGCATTAGTATGAGGGCTGCAGGCAGGTTACAGCATAGTACATGCTCCCACTTATGGGATTTCTGCAGGATTGTACATTAAATAAAAAATGGGTCAAAAAGCGGCCAGCCGTCCACAAAGCAATCTGACAGAAATAAACTTCCTGATGCGCTCTCTCTCTCTCTCACTCACTCACACACACACGCACACACACACACACACACACACACACACACACACACACACACACACAAAGAAACATGTCCCAAAATACACACAAACATGACAACAAGATCAGTATTGTATTGGGCTGCCCAAGGCTCCTGTCCAGTTAAAGCATCTTAACGCTGATTTCAACAAGGCAACAATAGGAGGATTTCTTATTCTCTCTTTCTCTCTCCCGTATGTTTACAGGAGCTGGGTGTGCGGATAGCTGCCATTAATATTAATACGCAATTAATTCTGAGCCTGCCCTGTAGGAGACAGCAGGTGAGTGTGTGACTACATCAGGCTGATATACTGTAGCCTACCTCAGAACAGGGACGTCAGCGTGGCGCTCAGACGCAGACCCCCAATTACACTAATTGAAAGAAGCTGATTAATTAATCATGGCTATTGTCAATAAGATGCTGGGGAGGGGGAGAGGGGCGCAGTAGGAGAGAAACATTTTCGGTGACATATTATGTTATCTATAATATCGCTAATAGCGATAGCCTTCACTAGTTTAATTGTGGTCCGAAATATTAATTTATTTTATCCCACCATGTTCGAAAAAAAAGATTGAGTTATACAGTCTATAGGCTAGCAATTCTAAGAGTGAACAAATAACGACAATTACAGCTTACTTTTGTGAAATGGGCAGTTGCATTCCGCACAACAGCACAAGGCTACAGATGTGTTTTGTCTACAGGGGAGGAGAGAGGCACGTAAGGTAGATCAAGGGAGAATACATGTATACACAAAGTGATAGTAATCCTACAACGCCTCCAGTCGGCTCTTCGGTATGCTCTCCGTTAGAGAGGAGGGTGTGTACACCGGCTCGAGAAGGCTGAATAAAGGCAAGCGATGCTGGACTAGGCTACATGCGGATATAGGTCGCTGGAGACTGGGGAACCTGGAAAGCGTGAAAATGGGAAACAGGTAAAAAAATCCATGCGACTTACCTGATCTGACATCGTTCTCAATTTTTCATCTATTCTCACAGAGAAAGTCCTTGACAGTGGTGGGCACGATCCATGTCATGTCACATTGGGGCTAAACGTTCGCCGATGCAACCTTCCACCAGTGTGGGCATTTACGACAGTAAATGCTTTAGCCTACTGTTTCAGATTATAAAACACATGCTTATTTAGCCGCGAGACGCTTAAAAACGCTGTGTTCAGCCACAACGCTGCTCTGTCTGCTACGCTACACCTGGGACTCCCGTCCAGTTAGGAGAGTGAATACTGTGTGCGAGAAGAGCGCTTAGCCCGCCTCCCGTCCCCTCAGACCCTCCTCCGCCAAAGAGAAATACCTGAACCTCTCTCTCTCTCTGTCTCTCTCTCTGGCTATACCCTAAGCATTGAGAGAGTGCTCAGCCTATTTGTTTACATCTGCTTCGTGACTCATGTTCGTAAGATAGAGACACACAACCCACTAGTATGCTACTGTATGATCGCATTCTCTCATTAGACAACCACGCATTATAGTCTGCAACAGAACCCTGAAGCCAGAGTCAAACTGGGGGCATCTGGGAATTACGCTGAATGACAAAAGACACTTGAAGTTGTATTAGTTATGCTACTCATTCCCCAGCAATTTAGGACCTGTTGTTGATCTTACTCTCCAAAATAAAATTAAAAGTTCACCATCAGCCTAGTCATTTCGGCGTTACATTGATATCTGGTGCTTAGCAGGTGATTCTTGGGGGAAATGTGGTCTGGATTTAGCCTAGAAATCTAGACATTTGCTGCCAGGGCTAGTCTAGCAACTCTCCGTTGGCTTGTGAGCTCGAAAAATTAAACTTCTATCAGTCCAATCAAATCGTGTATAGAGTTGTTAGGCGGGCTTAACATAATGATTGATGGCAGAGTTGCAACGGTCTGGCTTGAAATCCCTGCTACTTGAAAACAAATAAGACAATGTTGACGAACAGTGTGACACGAGTTAAGCTTTTATTAAGTTGGCAAAAATTTGAACTAGCCAACTAGCTCCACTGGTGGGAAACCATGGGACTCATAGCACTGTCCTATTGCGTGCAGAGGAAATTTGAAAGACAACCGATTATCCCGCCCCTCGGACTGAGCACTGCGAACGGTGAGTGCCCAGACCCCAGGCTAGTCTGGATTAGTTCCGAATGATGATGTAGGCCTGCATCTTTTTAGACTTAAAAACTTGAGAAGATATAGTGAAAATGGTAACTGTGAAATTTATTTTCAGGTTCTGGCGATGTTAGAGAAAAGTAGCCTACTTCAGCCAATTCAGTCTGTCAGCCTTGTACTTAGTCTTTTTAGGCTACCAACACTTGAATATACAAACTAGGTAAATGTAGATTTACCACAATCACTAAGTACCTGAAATACATGTAGTCATTAACTGCAGATTTATGATGTTATATGAAATCTCCATATTAAGACCTGCTCTTTTGGTCCCTCTAAAAATTTTACATTCTAAATTCTAAATTCTACATAGGGCTATTTTATGTACAGTCCAAGACATTGTAGGTCAAATATTAAAATATAGTTAAAATATAGGAGGTCATAAACAAGATGGAAAGGTTCTTTCTCTCTCTTTCTCCCTGATTCCAGAGAGACAGTAGTGAGAGATGTGTTATGAGTCCTGGCACTTCTATGATCGAGCCCGCCTACTGCCACCTGCTGACAAACGCGGCAAAGCACACATGGCTGGCATGAGGACCAAGCGGTCTTGCTCACACATGGCACCAGAGCTGAGCAATCACACTATGCCATAAGCTCACAGTGACATGAACTCACTAATCCTGAGGATAATTATATAGCACCCAGGGGGTTGAGGGGAGGTGCTGGTGGGGTTGAGTGGTGGGGTTGTGTTGGTGAGACATGAGCACGTTCAGCGCAATTGGAGTTGTATGATTGTTGCCGGAGCCACTGTAATTCATCAAACACAAACACTGCAATTATCGCGACACAGGAGGAGCAGCTAAGTCCTGATTAAGGTCAGGCCTCCTCCACGGGTCAGTGTAGAAGTGAAGTGGTGACTGACACATCAGAGGGACTCCTCCCACAGCGTAACCACAATGAATGGCCCACTGGCGTCCACATACTGTATAAAAGCCTCCTGCCTTTCTCTTGGATGACCAGAATGTTACACATTTGTGTGTGTGTGTGTGGTGGTGGTGCTGGTGACCTAATTAGACCGTTGTTATCGTGGGGATTCAGAGAGATAATGTGATGATAATGTGTCCTAATGAAGTCAATTTCATGTCCTATTAAGTTATGAATAAATAATCAGCAGGGATGAGTGCTGAAACATCAAGTTTATTTTATCCCTTTACATCAACAGAAGGCTTTGCTGTAATAATAATATAAATAATAAAAGATTTTTTAAGCATTTCCTTTATTATTAATGACTAGAGCAGCATTGCTGTTTTTACGGTTTACTGCATTTCACAATCAAGCAATTGACCTCGTCCTCACTACAGTAATGAACTGTTATGCAATCATGCAGTGTAACTTTCACTACAAAAGCAGACAAATAAAATATTTGGTGCATAAGTAGAAATAGAAAAAAAACAGCACAGTAAGCATCCTAACCCTAATCCATAAATACATTTTTTTGGGGGGGTGGGGGGGCGGCAGTGGGTTTGGGTGGAATGATGCAGCTCAGAGCCGCCAGGCAGTTGCCAAAACCTCCTCTTCCACCAGCTGTGACCCTATGGCAGGCATGATAGTGCGTGGAGGGAGCCATGTCATAACAGGCAGAGTTCATCCATTCCAGCTGAGGAGACTGGGGTGCGCTGTCACACAGTCACACTCATTCTGCTCGACACACCACCATGAACTTTAAAGCGCTAAACAAATAAATATCTCAGCTGTAGCCCGGAGCAATATTCCAGTCCCAAATTGAGTGGGGGTTTGTATGAAGTGTGAGTGTGTGTGTGTGTGTGTGTGTGTGTGTGTGTATGTGTGTTGGGGGTTGTTATAGTGTGTGTGTGCATGTTTGCGTAAAAGGGGGAATAAAAGATAGACAGATAAAGAGGATGAGTGTATGTGTCAGAGAGAGAGAGGAAAAGCAGAGAGAGAGAATGTGTGTGTAAGTGTGTGAGAGAAGCAGAAGGCGAGAGAGAAAGAGACGGGGAGTGTGATGGAAAGAGTCACTGGGCAGCTGGCTTGCTGGAGCACTGTAAATTAAATGCCCTGTCATAAAAACATGAGTACACAGTTTTACATTCCTGATTCGTTTACCAGTGTTACTAAGCAACTCATATTTCTTCACTCAGAGATGGACTCAGGGGGCTCCTGTTACACACCTGCTTTTAAGATACTACTCAAATTGTTTGGATTGGTGACTGATTTCTTACTTTGTGTTGTGTATGTGTTGTTTGTGTTAGTTTGCTGGGGACTGTACTACAAAGCGGGGTTACTGGCTTATCTGGGTAACTTCGAGAGTAACTTGATCACGCGTACTACGAAAGGTGGATATGTTTTAACCGAGGTATGCTGCCATGGCAATTACGCTGACATTACGCAGGCAATTACGCATGACAAGTACGCTGCATCTCAAACCTGCTCCGAGCAGGTTATGTTCTTGGTTAACCCGAGGTTTCCGTTAAACACACCCTTTATAAGTAGCCTACCACCCCTCCACTAACAATTCGAGAATATCGTCCGGATATCGTCCGGCGTACCTGGATGTTCCATACGACATTGGAGCGCAAATCGTGAGGGGCTCTCTTCGCAGGGCGAGGGGTTTTAGAGACCGCCATATATAGACTGTATATATAGCGAATGGCTATATATATACTGTATGTCCGAAAATAAATCGGACATAGGCCTAGCCTACAGTATGCTGAACATCTGAGCAAGAATAGCCTGAAATAAATCGGACATAGCCTACAGTAGGCCTAATATAGCCTATTAAAATCACCATTTTATCAAACTTGTTTAATTTAATGTCATATTACTGTACCCTGCACATAAAGGCTACACATTTCCACAGCACCAGAATCCGACCGAATGCCTCCCTCAACCCCTTCCATAATCGGCCTTCCACTATTATTTGCAATGGCCAACTCCTCTGCTACTGTAAAACACTCTGGTGCCTTACAGTAGTGTTCAAAGACACCCTTTTCTTGTTAGCTGTAAAACAGAGGCCAAGTGAAGGCTATAAGCATACTAGGCCGACATGTTTTCATAATTAAGAAATATTAATGCAAACTATAACTATATAAACCTACTATTCTGAATAATGTGTTTGTGTTTCATTTTCACCTGCTGCCATGTGCGTTTGGCAATGGTGTTGCATCTGAAATGTTCACAGAATTAGGCATACACTAAATCAGTCAATGGGGGCTACTTAAACATTCAATTATCCTATTACTGTAATCTATATGCCCACTTCTAAATTGTGTTGCATCTGTAGGCATTTCTATGAACTCAAAATAGGCAATTTAATTATTTCAACTCATTTCAGACATTCCGCAAGCTATTACAGGGTATTCCAGAAAGGTATGTGTTGGTTTAACAAACATAGGTGTTTGTGTGTGTGTTGTTTGTGAGATGCATAAAAAGGTTTAACAAACACTGAGGTTGTCTGAACCTGTGGCGACTAAACCCGAGCTGTCGGTTCCAAAACACCGGTTACCAGTTAGTTCAATCAACCCTGTGTTAGATAACCTAGAGTTGTGCGCGTTCACGGCGAACTTATAAAGGCATCATCTATTGAGAGTCGAAACCATGAGTGAAACCGGCGAAACGAAGAGCACAGTATTTTTCAGAGGCGGAGTAGTGAGGCTTACAAGGAGGAGAGAACTGTAATAACAAAAAAAGAGCAATACTTAAGCGTCTGCGTCCGAGACCTTGCTTGGCAGAGAATAGCCTAACTGACCACTGAAATGCGTAGGCCTACGTTTAGGATAGCCTATTTAATGTAAAAGGCACAATTAAATAATTCAGTGGACATCACGTAGGCTATTGTATTGACTGCTTTAAATGATGCTTTCATTAAACTAGCCTACCTTGTCACAGATTGAGTGGGCCATAGAATTCTTTGAGAATCCCAAATGTAATTTTCTATTTTAACGCGGGTTCTGCAGCTGTGGGCCAAGTTAAACTTTTGCGCCTCCATCATCGGAAGGGTGAAGAATGTCGGAAGGCATGGGTAGCCTATTGGACACATTTCGGTGCACATTTGGAAAATTTAATAAGTGATGCTGACCTGCCAGTTGGTGAAATTACACTCTAATGATCCTCGTGGGTTTGTGTCCAGGAAAACGAATGAAGTTGCGCAGGAACTGCTTTAGCGCAAGGCAAACTTTACGCACCGACCGACAGCTTGCCGATATGCTCTGCGTCTGCAATACTAAATTCCCAGTCGGAGAGCGATCATCGATGCACATCATTTCAAGTATTTGGAGAGAGGAAAAAAGTGTAGCCTATTGAAAAACTATTTTATCCCAAATGCCATCGGCATTCTTAACCAAACTAGTGACAACACGCATACCTGGCTGAGCTGTTGTGTAGGCCTAGTCTATATTTAAACTTATTTATTCATTTTCTATATGTTTTCCCTTTTTTGTAGCCTACTGCACTGTAATTATATCTTCAGTGTGTCTGAGATGTTTTTGTCCATCCGATGTCTGGTGAGCCAAAGGCAAATGTCCTATGGTGTTGGCTAGCTAAGATTTATTTTATTTTATTCTAATCCATGCGTAGCCTAATGTAGGGATGGAGTCGGGAATGCTTTTCAAGTAGCCTAGCCCAATTTAGGATTCAGCGGAAAAACTATAGCGCTCTTGAAAAACTCGTTTGGAAAAGAAAGGATGGGCTATCATGTGATGTCGTGGTCTTATCGCCCTCTCACGGCTAATTCCACGGATAAATATTACATGATTTTGTGCTTCTTTGTCAATCGGACCTTCTTCAAAATGAAACGTCATTGTGTGACAAGTGTAAAAATAGCGGCCTGGTTGAACATGCACTGAAATAACCGAACATAATTGAACATAACCTGAACAAAACCTACCCCTACCAGGTTAAGTTCAGAGCCTTACCATAGTTACTTACATTGCCTGATCATTTTTGATCTGGGTTAACATACCCAGTTAAGCCAGTAAACCTGCTTTCTGGAATACCCTCTGTTAGTTTGCAGGGGTGCGTAGGTATTTGTGTATGTGTGTGTGTGTGTGTGTGTGTGTTTATCAGTTAGTGACATTTGTGTGTGTGTTTGGAAATGTAAATATGTGTGTTTATTGTGTGTATCAATGTGTGTGTGTGTGTGTGTGTGTATGTGTGTGTGTGTGTATTTATTTGTATTTCTGTGTTACTGTGCTACTCTTTGGCAAGCCCACACACACATCACTGTGTCAGCCTAGCGGGCAGAGTGTGTGTGACCATATAGGAGACCGGTGGCGGGTTCGGGGGCAGCTGTGGTGGCGAGCCAGGGGCCACGCGACGGCACAGGGTCGTGACCTTCCAGCGCTCGGGCACGGTGGGCAGCAGGGCTCGCAGTTGGCGCAGGGCAGGCCGCGACAGCAGGAAGTAGAGCGGCGGGTTCCAGCAGGGCGCCAGGCAGATGAGCAGGATGGCGCTGAGCGACGCCACCTCCCAGAGCAGCGACACCTCCGCACTCGGGCTCAGTGGCACCGCCGTCATCGTCATCAGCATCGCCGACTTCTCCGTGGTGGTGACCATGCTACCCGGCGAAGCGTTCATCTGCGGCGGCGGTAGCGGCTTGCTGGTGACCACCGGCCAGGCCAGAGAGCTGCCCAGCGGCGAGGCCACGTTGACGAACTCCAGCACGTAGTAGGGCAGCCAGCTGATGGCGAACACCAGCGTGGAGCCCAGCAGCAGCGCCGTGGCCTTCTTGTTGCGGCGGTCGGCGGCCAGCGTGCCACGGCAGCGCTGCAGGTGCATGATGATCAGGCCGCAGTTGACCGCGATGCACAGCAGCGGTGCCACGTAGTAGACCAGGAACGCCGGCACCAGGAAGCCCAGCCACTGGTTGCGGCCCACCGACCACGTGCAGCCGCCGTCGAAGCGGATGTACGTCACCTTGGGCAGCGCCATGGTGACCGCCACCAGCCAGATGACGGCCACTGTGCCGGCCCTGGAGAAGCGAGAATGGAGAGATGAGGGAGGTGAAAAGGAAACAGTTTTATTATTTTATCAGTCATGCCATATTCATGGATGTATTAATTAATTATGTGTCAGGTTGTCTTGGGCTTGTCTGAGTCTCATGCATGAGGCCATTTAAATCCATATCAATCACTGCACATTCAGAATGAAACGGTTGTTACAGAATTTTCATTCATTCATTCTAGTAGTTATTAGATTTGTATCAGTGATTATTATCTAGTTATGACACTCCAGAGTAGAAACAAGTTACCAAAGGAATTCAAGGTCAACTCAAGGTCATGCGATCACAGGAGACAAGGCGTTTTACCATAAATGTTATGATCTGACTGAACAAGAATTCTTAGCAAATTTACCAAAAAGAACTTGTGTGCTGCATGCTGAATGAATGAGTGTGCTGAATGCCATACAGCTATTCTCTTCACAAGAGCGTGTAGCCAATGATATGAGTGTGTGTGTCTTGTGCATGCATAACATAGTGTGCATGATGTTTGTGTGTGGCTTGTATACCGCAGAGTGTGTGTGTGTGTGTCTTGTGCATATGTCAGTGTGATTGTCTGCTTGTCTGTGTGTTGCTCACTGTGTGTGTGTGTGTGTGTGTGTGTGTGTGTGTGTGTGTGTGTGTGTGTGTGTGTGGTCGGACGCGCACTCACACTTGCATGGGGCGTACACTGGGGCGCGCTTGCGGCGCCACGATGCGGTAGCGGAGCACGGAGAGCGCGGCCAGGCTGAAGATGTCCACGCCGGCGGTCAGCGACGTCATGAAGCCCAGCAGCATGCAGATGCCACCGCCCAGCTGCCAGTCCTGAGAGCTGGCGCTCAGCAGGACGCAGGGCAGGGTCAGCAGCGCGCCCAGGTCCGCCAGGCTCAGGTTGAGCAGCAGAACCGAGCTGGGCTTGGACCGGCGCCGCGGGTTACGCATCAGCACCAGCCACATGAGCAGGTGACCGCCCACCCCGACCAGCAGCGACAGCACGCTGACCAGCGGCAGCACCAGCGAGAAGGAGATAGTGGTGTTGGTGGAGACCGTGTGGAAGAGCAGGTTGACGATGGCCGGCATGACTGCGAGGATCAAACACGGGCACGGTGCAGAGAGGGGTGTTCGGGTCACAGAGAGTAGAGGGCGATGGTCAGATTTAAGGATGAATGTGTTGAGATAACGTAAATGGGAGATGAGTGGTTATGAGGTATGAGATGAGCTGAGAGAGTGGGAGTGAAGAGCAAAAGAGGTAGAGAGGGGGAAGGTGGAGGGAGTAAGGGATCAGCAAATTTACAAAGAAAACATAATAATCTCTTAATCCATACACTCACAGTTTAACATTGCCTGTTCTTTCGCCATTTGTAGGAGGGATGCATATCCCATCAACCTCCCACAGTATAACCAGAGAGGGTTTAAGGATATCAAGGAAGGTAATCAAGGATCTTAGGTTTAACATTGCCTATTGTTTTACAATTTGTAGTAAGGATGCATATCACATCAACCCACCATCTTATCCACAGCCAGACACTCCGCCACCCCCCCCCACACACACACACAAACACACACAGACGTGTATTCAAAGCCTTAAAATCACAGTTGATGTCACTTCCAATGAGTCATAAGGGTCTGAGCGGCCTGAGCTCTGAGTGTCTGGGGACTTGGGTGTCTGGAGAGCGCGACCAGAGAGAGGGCGACAGCATCCACTCTACTGAATTATAAAGCAATAGCAGTCATTAGCCAGGGCCCCACTGGGGTCTGCCAGGGCACAGAGAACTACTGAAAGTGCATTAGTGCCACAAGCAATGGACCAGGCCCCTGTGATCTATACATTTTGTATATCCATGCATCCATATATCCGACCAATTACACTCTGGCGAGTACACACACACACACACACCCAGACACGCACGCATGCAGAGAGACGGGTACTAAAGTCATTGAGATTCATTCACAGCCTGTCAAGCCGAGTGTTACAACAGTGGAAGGTGTCTAAGAGAAACACCCCCATAAATAGAATAACATGAATCAGAGGCGAACGATGAAGCAGCGAGGACAAAACTTGGTTACAGTGTGCAACCAGAGTGACAAAGTGAGAGAGAGAGAGAGAGAAAAGAAAAGAAAAGGCTGACGATGAAGACTCGAGAAAACAAAGAGAGAGTGAAGGGATTGCATTTCTATTCAAGAAGTAGAAACAGTTACAAACTTTTCTCACTAGATTGCAAAATGAGACATTTTCAAACGCTGTCATAACTACTTCGTTGATTGTCAGATTAATCCATTGATCACTGAGATAAACTGAGATAACAACATAACATAAACCGAGTGAACATCTTCACCACACACCATACTTCTGAACAGACAGACAGAATTAATAAAACATAATAGAAAGATGTGTGCAATAGCTCTAAGTCTACTGGAAACATACACAGTCAACAAACATGAGAGAAAATGGTTACTTCAGTAGACAGGAGTGAACATCTAGGTCGGAGAGTGGATCCTGTTCCAGAATAGTACCATTCTCTTCAGAGTCAAAGAAGACAAGCAATTCATCCAAACACACAGACACACTCAAAGGGAGAGAGAGGGATGGAGGGAGAGTGTGCCCACCTGTTTCCTTGTGTAAAGCCAACCCCTCCTTCACTTACTGTCTCAAATTCACTCAAATATGCACCAACACACATCTCTCTCTTTCTGTTTAATTGTGTAGATGCAACAGAGGGGCCCTTGGCTACCCTCCCCACTAATAGATGTTCACTAATTTGACCCCAGTTAGGAATATGGCTACCGGTTTCCTCATAATATTAATCCCTCAGCAAAGCACTGGGGAGGTGGATAACAAATCTTTTGGGAATCCTGTTCTGAA
The DNA here is from genome assembly GCF_017589495.1 of Alosa alosa. Taxonomy (NCBI): domain Eukaryota; kingdom Metazoa; phylum Chordata; class Actinopteri; order Clupeiformes; family Clupeidae; genus Alosa; species Alosa alosa. Next base: position 42,075,900 of record NC_063189.1, read on the forward strand.
AAGAAAAAAAAGCACTATAGTTAGTATAATCAGTGGTTCACAACTATAAGGCAAGGAATCTTCAAAGTAGTCTTTGTGATGTTTCATTATACTACAGCATCATGGTATCTTAGTTTATGACACTGATGGAAAAGGGTTGTGATAGGGTAAAAGGTGGATGGAGACTTCACAGGGCCTGAACCATGGTCTCCAGACAGCAGTGGCACTCAGGCTCATAAACTTCACCATTCTCTTAGCTGGTTACGGCCAGCTTGGGCAACCTCATCATTAATCCCATCTGTCAGCATTACTCAGACTTCACAAGTGTGTGTGTTGAAAGATTCATTCCCTAACTAATGAATCTGATTGGTGCAGCTCCTGAATGTGCATGGTGGTGCAGCTCATAAATTAAACAACATCTCACAGCGTCAGAGAACATCACTTGTTTCACCAGGCGCGCGTGCCTGTGAACGTTGGAATGTGTGTGGGCCTTACGAAAAGACCCAATTAATTAAACGTTGAATTAATGTGAGCTGCTTAAAAGGCAAATAAATCACTGAGCTATAGTTTCCTGCCATATTAGACTGTGTGTGCTCCGAGACAGAGCAATGTGCAAAAAATAACCATCTTATTTTCCCATGTTGTTAAATCCGTACACACCAATCATTTCATTCAGAGCCATAGTACTTAGCGTAATCTCACAGCAGTAATGTCAACAGAATTCTAATGCTGAACAAAATATTTATACCATGTGCCTTTAATCTGGGCTGGGCTTTTATAGAAATGCAGCTCCACTCCGGCCAGTACATTGCAATAATAAAAAAACACTGTGTGACAGTCACCTTCTGTAGAAATAGGTCTCCATGCACACGTATATTCAAAGCATGGATAATGCTTTCTGCTTTCAACAGAATGATCTTACCCACCTGCTAACAGATTAATAGTGAATAGACTTCAGTATAATGACTGGGGATTATTTGTGCAGACTGATCAATGGTGTTCCCATGGGGACAGTGGCATAATAAATAGCCTTCCTAGCCCTTTGTCTGCTTGGTAAACAACAAGTGCATTGCTGATATACCAAATCTACAGAGGAACAAGGGTTGCGACAACTTGATCGATTGATTCAAATTTGGGATATAAAAATGACCCAGCCATTCCCAAAGTCTTATCAAAACATGATCAGCCAGACACTTCTCTATACAGGGGAAGCTCTCTAGGTGTATGGCACCTCCTGCTGGTTAAGTAGACTAAGTGTAACGTATTCAACTTCATGCAGATACACTCACTTATAGTTAGAGAGAGAGAGAGAGAAAGAGAGAGATTAAAGGGGACACATTATTAAAGGCCCAAACTTTATTCAGTCAAAGTAACATTCACATTTTTTAAAAAATAAAGCTCATTTTGTTCTTGCACAACTTTGATTGTTATAATGTTTCTTTGACCAAGTAGCAACCATGAAATAACATAATAATAATACTGAAAACAAAATGAACATCATCACACAACAGCTTCCTGATAACTTATGCAACACTTATCAATATGTAAAAATCAACATAAAATGCAGAGCAATGGTCTTCACTTTGACTTGTGCAAAAAGTGATTGTTGTATTTCATATTTACAGATCATGATCACCTACAAGCAAACACCAAAGCTTGTAGTTTCAGTGTCAAAAGATTGTCTACTGACATAAGAGAAAAAAGGGACAAGCAAGAGGGGGTAGAGAAAGAAAGAGAGAGAGAGAGAGAGAGAGAGAGACAGAAAACAGTACTTTAGTAGAGGCCTGATTTAAGACAGTGGTGTGGTAAGTGGAGAGCTGACTCTGACCCTGTGTTAGCTCAGCTGGCTGAGAGTGTGAGAGGTCGAGATAGAGAATGGACTGAACTGGACAGGGGAGGATGAATAAGAGTTGGAGAGTTTGAGTGCTCCCACTGGAACATCGTGTAGCTACATTTATTGGGCTGTTTACAGAGAGCCAAATGGTCTCTCCAGCAGTCTCCTCTGCTCTCATTCCTCCATTTCTCACTCTACATTTACTTCCCTCTTCTTTCTTCTTTCCTTCCTCTAGCCATCATCATCATAATCCCCCAGTGGTTGTCATGCCAATGTGGCCGGCGGGCTCCTAGGCTGGCGTTGTCATGACGCCTCTCCGTTGCCAGGCTCCGGGCCTGTGTGACCTGGGGAAGAGAGAGTGCAGAGAGAGAGAGAGAGAGAGAGAGAGAGAGAGAGAGAGAGTGGGGGGTTAACACCAGCATCCTCACCTCACCCTCAGCACTAAGCTGGCTTTAGAAGCACTCTAAAGGTCAGCGCACAGCCATCTGTCCAGCATAGCAAGATGGAGGGAGAGAGAGACAGAGCGAGAGACAGAAGAGTTCTAGTGAGATAGGACAGAATGGGGAGAAGAGAGAAATGGAGAGAGAGAAAGAGGGGAAGACAGAAGAGATCAAGTGAGATAGGACAGAATGGGGAGAAGAGAGAAATGGAGAGAGAGAAAGAGGGGAAGACGATGATTCATGAAGGTAGTGAGGGAGATATGAAGGGAAGGAGAGAAAGCAAGAGAGGAGAGTAGGAAAGAAAGCAAAACACAGAAGGAAAGGAAGAGAGGGAGAGAGAGAGTGTGCCTCTGTAAGTGCCTATCAGTCATCCCACCTACTGGATGTCCAGCTTTTATGAGTCAGCATGTACGGCATGACAAACACCACAGGCTTACTTTGTCTGAGTTTGGGAGATGTTAAACTCCATCAGTCAATCAATCAATCAATCAATCAATCAGTCAAACAAAGAAGTTAGGTCCTGATTGGAAGTTGAGCAGTGTAGGCATACACACAGTGTGGAGCACATGGAGCATAAAAATCTCACGCATGCAGGAGCTTTTATGCAAACACAGGATCATACAGACACACACACACACACACACACACACACACTCATTCACAATTACTCACACACACACACACACACACACACACACACACACACTCATTCACAATCACTCACACGCACACACATTTACAGTACACACATACACACACATTCATTCACAATTACTCACTCACACATACACACATACACACACACACACACACACACACACACACACACACACACACACACACAACTCAGTCACACACACACACATACCCACACACACACTCATTCACAATCTCTTACTCACACAAGCACAAACACAAACACGCACCACACACACACACAAGTACCGGGAAAATCCACAGATTTGTGTCTTTTGGGGGGTAGTCGGGGTTTTTTCACTGGGGGCTTGCGATCTGAGGACTTCTCCAGATCGCGGGGGCTGTTGTGTCCCACGCCTGAGAATGAACATACACACAAACCCAGACACAACACACACGTTCATACACATGGGGCTACAGGCAAGTGTGAGCTACAGCCAAGGCATTTTCAGCACAGCCCCAAAAGGGCATGCAAACCTGATTTACGCTTCTCCAGTAACAGATATATGGACAGATAGACAGACACTAGGTGGACTAGGTGGACAGACAAACAAAGACAGAGAGAGAGAGAGATGGGAAAAAACAGACAGACAGATAGACAGACAGGCCAAAAAAAGAACAATTACATACACAGAGACAAACAGACAGGCAGGCAGACAGACAAACAAAGAAACAGACAAACAGTCAAGTCAATAAGAGAGCACAGTGTGATAAACAAGTGGGGAGGAGGAGAGTGGGTGTTTCAGATCTACTCTAATAATTACAGTCATTATATTCACATCACCCTGACAATGGGTTTATGACCTATGTATCGCAGTAAGCTTTAAGGCCACTCATCTCATTGACCTGTTATTATGGATGTTAAGAGCAGCAAATCATTTAAGAGGAGCTGCAGAAATTATGAAAAGAGGTACAAGGAATGAGAGCATGTTCTGAGACACACACACACACACACACACACACACACAAACACACACACACACACACACACACACACACACACACACACACACACACACACACACACAAACAAACACAAACATGCACAACCCAAAAAACACATGCTTTGCATGCAGGCAGTGAAAAATACTAAAGAATTAACTGGAAATGACAAACATGCACCATCTGTGGTTAATCACTTATGTTCACCCCTCCATGGTCCCACGTGTACACAAACAAGCACACGCATGCAGACATGCATATGTAAACAAGTGCTCACACTATACATGTGATTTCTTGCGTGTACCTGTGTCACAAGAATTGGCTTTTCTGTTACGGTACGGCTTCAGCCGTACACCGTTGGAGTTGCTGCCATCTTCATCACCTAACAAAGGCCACAGAACTCAATCATCACCATCATCATCATCATAATCACATGTATAGTGCATGTGACATAACATTCTCTGACCACTTTATGGGCAACACTGTATTTAACAAGTCTTGCCAACAAAGCAATTTTAACAACAGTAGTGAAAGATCCAACAACATGCGTTGTTATAACTGCTTGCTGTATCCTAGCCCTTTCTGCATCATCATATTACATCTGCATGTGTTAGCTGCCTGTCACTGTTGTGTGTGTAGTTTGTTGTTTTGGGTTTTTACATGTGTCTGCTTGTGTGCAGTCTGCTGTCCCAGAGCCTATGCTATGATGTGCTCCACTCTCATGTAGTGCCTGTCCCTGTGTATTATATTACCTGTGACTATATTCATTTAATTGCCAAAGAGGCTTTTGCATTTTGAAAGGGCCGCCATTGCAAATAAGAGCATGTTTTTAAGGATTTACCTGCCTAAATAAAGGTTCAATAAAATGAAATAAAAAATACAGCACAACATACCCTGACTGACAGCAGAGTCAAACGAATGATGAAGCACAGGCTTTGAAGAGGCGGGAGGCACGGGAGGCCGTCCTGCCTTGGGATTGGCTCTCTCTTTGGAGGGAGAGACAGAGGGACTATGCTCAGGTAACCCCCTGTCTGTGATTGTCTGCTCTTTACCTGCCTGAGGAGACCACTGCAAACAGGAAGTAGAAATTAATCATAAAGCAGCACACAGCTGATATAACCCTATCACTGTTTCTCTCCTTCAGGCAGGAACACACACACACACACACACACACACACACACACACACACACACAGGGAAATTAGCACTAGCTACCAGCCAAATGATACATTTTGAAATTGGAACTGTGGCTGGTAGATGTTAAAAAGTTAATTAAACACACACACACACACACACACTTACACTTATTCATACACACACACACACACACACACACACATTTGCACTTATTCTTACACACACACACACACACACACACACACACACACACACACACACACAGATATACTTGTGCATGGACACACACACACACTTAAACTTATTCATACACACAAACACACACACGGATATACTTGTGCATGGACACACATACACACACACACACACACACACACACACACAGATATTCTTGTGCATGGACATACACACACACACTTAAATTAAATTTATTCATACACACACACACACACACACAGATATACTTGTGCATGGGAACACACACACACACACACACACACACACACACACACACACATCCCTACCTTTTCATTTCCAGGAGAATGCGCCTTGATGTTTTGATCCTTCGGTGTGCCGTCACCATTCCTCTCCTCCCTCTCCTCCCCAACCTCCTCCTCTCCTCCGGTCTCCTCTATTGAAGGCTCTGCACAGGTAAACAAGCTTAGTTTAGCCACAGGCCACAGATTGGCTCTCTGTGAATCCCGCTTGCTTCCACCAGCGTCTGGGGGTAGAAAGCCTGTGTCATCACATCAGGGAGAGCTCACACAAAGCAAAAACGCTCAGACTGCCCACTGATTCATTTAATCTTATTAAAGCCAAACAGCACTGCTAACCGATAACATAGACCGCCTCTCAGAACAATCAATAAAGCCCTTCCAACACTTCCTAGGGCATTCCTCAAGCCAGACTTTTTTCGAGTTTTACTTTGAGTGAAGATATTTAGCTTCTGTAACTAACTGGGTGCCTCGCTCTCTCTGACAATGCAATATCCTGAATTTCCCCTCGGGGATCAATAAAGTATCTATCTATCTATCTATATCACAATGTAACATTCCTAATTGACAGGACAGCGTTTCTAGAACCCCATAGTGGATGGAATGGACACCCCAGCACAAATACTGATGAAATATCAATATCTGTCCTCCAATATTTCAATATATTGACATTTTAAACAGCTATTATCCTGATCATCAATATATTTTTTTCTTTTGCCTTTAGATGGCTGGTGTGAATTAGTTTAGCTGAGTGTAGTTTGTGTCGCTGTCACAACAGGACGGCATTGTCTGTCTTCAGCCTGGTTCAGTCTACACAGAGTTTGCCGCAGTCCAGCAACTTTGCTGTAAGTTTGGAATCTGAAATCTTTGCCACTGCCAATACTAATGCACTACAACAGCCTCTCTGCCCCCCCCACTCCCTTCCCCTGCCTCCCTCTTCCCTGGGTTGCGTTGTGTACTATGATGGTGGTGGCGCAGTGGCCGCAGCGCTGCAGTACCAGAGCTGTCCAGCAGGTGTCGCTGCCTCATTCTGGCCAGGCTGGGCTTGCAGCTCTGAGGTGGCGGCACAGGCTTCTGCCTCTCCTCCTCCTCCTCTTTCTTCTTCTTCTCCTCAGGCTTCTGCTCTTCCTCCGCTCCCTTTGTGGTGTCTGTCCGCTTCTCTATCACAGCGCCGGGTGAGACGACCACATCCTCGTAGTCCTCCTCCTCCTCCTCCTCTCCGCCATCCACGCTCGCTGTCTGCCCCTCAGCATGCGCCCGCCGCCTCGTCCCACGCCCAGCGGAGGCCCGTCGCTGTCGAAGGTGTCTCTCTCCGCGCTCTGCGTGTCTGTGTAAGCGCCCGTCCCCACAGAGCTGTGCGTGTCACTCTCTGTGTCTGAAGACTGCAGATGAAGGACAGAACGAGAGAGAGAGAGAGAGAGAGAGAGAGAGAGAGAGAGAGAGAGAGACGGGGAGGGAACTCTTTACATCAAACACTCAGAGTGACATCCCTTTCTTCCTTCCTTGGAGAAAATATATTGGAGGCAGCCACAGGTCTGTTTAAGTTTCGGAAGCCTTTTGCTGAAGAAACTGTCAAACCAGTGTGAATAGTTGAAGAGTCTGGTGGCAAACTTTTGCAAGAAGTACTGTAAAATAGGGGGTTGCTGTGTGTATAGCTGAGAAGTGTATGGTCTATAGGTGTATAAGTTGTGTGAACAAATGAGCAGCTTACACACTACAGTTCTATTTGACCTTTGATACACACTGCAGGTCTATTTGACCTTTATGATATTTTCCATGAGGATCAAGGGAAAATGGATAGAAACAGGCTATAGGACAGAAAATCTGAATGCAGCCATAATCTGGAAACCCTATGCACAAAATCAGCCATACTCGCTGGTCTGGACCAATCAGTGACCAGTGGGGGTGGCCAAATGCTATGATGTTGAAGCAAAACATTCATTTTGAAATGTTGGAACAACAATAGCAGCAGTGCTAAAACTAGGCGAAGCAATACAGATAACATTAGCTAACAAAGAGGAATTGGAGCAAGAATTTGTCAATTTATTCATCAAGGGCAAAGACATTGTTTCCTTACTGCCAGTGCTATTTGGGAATATGTCAGCATGTGGGAGAAGTAGAAAGTAAACAGTCCCATAGGGGTTCAATGTCAATTGGTTAAAAGCTGGTCCAGTGGTTTCAAAATGAACCCAACGTCTACACCCATTAGGATGCTTTGACTGGACACAATGTCCAATAGAGTATGGAAAACACCAGCCTAGGTCCAACACAGGCCCCAAATCAACATTATCTGAATAGAGAAGAAGCTTATACTCAACATAGCTGTGGGACATATGGCAACAGCGAGTCAAGATTGTGTCAATATTTTGAAAGTGTCTTTGACCTTTGACCTCTATGAAGGAGCACTCACCTGTTTGTGTGAGAGGCAGGCTGGGCCGCCCAGGAGGCCTGGGAGGGCGATGCCGTGGTGGGGCCGCGCTGCCTGGGGCGTGCTCCTCTGGGAGCCCTGCCTCTCCAGCCGCCGCTGGGGGCGGTCACTGCTCACCTCCACGGCCTGATCTCCCTCGCCAGGGTACTGCACCGTGGAGTACACATTCTCACTGGACACACTGTAACATGAGAGAGAGAGAGAGAGAGAGAGGGAAGGAGATAGAGAGAGAGAGAAAGTGATGGAGTGGAATTCAATCATCCTTAAAAGCCAACACACACATTCACCTAATATCATAAAATAAACTGCAGCTCCTTCAGAACAAAAATAAATAGGGAGGAGGTGGATTTGAGTCCTAAGACCTTGATTCAATTATCCTTTACCTTCAAACGTACACACAGTTACAAATGAAAACCATTAAGACAGAACGAGAGAGTGAAAGAGAGAGAGGGAGGAGGCAAATAGAAGAAAAGAGAAAAATAAGAAACAAACAGAAAGGTAGAAAGAAGGTACACACTGATAAATGTCAAAACCACTCAGGTGGTAAAGCACATTCCACAATTTAGCTACAGGCAGCATTCTGTGACGGTGCAAATCCACTGCTCTGATATCTAAAGGCTCTGGCATACTTCTGCCACTGCAGCCTGTGTGACACAAATTTTTGACATCAATACATTTTGTGGGGGCTGTCGCATGCCACCTAAATTTTGTGACATGCCCCTCCAGCAGGCAGCTCTGACAGACATGTGGAAGTATTGGGAGTGCTTCTCTTCAACCATCATCTCTGGCCCCAAAGCAGAAATCAATTGAATCATTTACTGTGTTTTATTGAACTGCTAGAAAAAACATGGCGGAGAATGATGTTCATGATGTTTAGATGTTCAAATGTAAATAGTTGTCACTGTGAACAAATTCATATACTGAGAATGCCCTAATCTTGCACTGACCAACCAGTGATTGCGTGTAGTGTGATGTTAGCTAAATGTTTTTCCCAGTTCAGGAAATGCGGGTCAGTATTAACGCATTACACGTTGCGTGTCATAAAAATTAGAGCCCATAGTGTGCATGTGTTCTGTGTTCAAAACAACAGAAAATGAAGTATGCCTAGGCCTAGTCACGTTTGCATGGCACAAAACTATCTGTGCAGTAGTATGTTCGTTCCTTAAGACTGACACAGCTCTGAATGACAGCTATGATTGACGGGTGTGATGTACTTTGTTCGGCACTCCTCTCCACAGGCCCCTGCCCGTCCTGCAGACTCCGCCTCCTGGTAGGAAATGGTGGAGTGGCGGTTCTTACGGAAACCGGAGAAGATGGACAGGACGCTCCGCCTCTTCTGTTTCCTCAGCGCCTGGGCCTGGTGCGACGCCAGCTGACTGTAGGGGAAAACAGGCTGCTTTACTTTACGCTCGCTCCGGTTCATCGACAGCAAACTGCATTAGCGTTTAAATACTGTGTCTCTATTGCATCAGCTGTATCAATTAACATTAACAACTTTTGGACTTTAGAAAAACAAATCAATTAATGCTAAGTGCTGTAATCAATTGAGTTTACCTACAAGAGAGTGAGATGAATTATGTCAATGAGAAGGTGATCCTCGCTGTTTTGTCAAACGTCTAAAGTCATCAGATCTATAACTTCAAATCTTAAAGTGTTCGGTGCATGACTTCCTTTCCCTCCAGTTTGCTGCACTCATAGTAAGCCTGTACCTGTCTGGCAGAACCCTCTTGGTATAGAAGTCAGGGAGGCCGTCGTCCAGCAGGTTCACTCCTCCGTTTTCAGCACAGTGCTGCACATGAATGGACAGAGAGAGAGAGAGAGAGAGAGAGAGAGAGTGAGCAACATTACAGCAATGTTTCATCAGAAGAGGGAACAGGGGAGCAAGAAAGGGGCTGTTGAATGTTCACTACAATTCTGTATAGCTGATAGTTTCGGTCCTTGATTGTGTTCGATGCCGTTGTAAAATGCAGCATAAACATACACCTTGACCGCATTTCGCTCTATATTCCTACGCTACCATAACTTCATAGCTTGGCAACCATTCAGATAGAGGAAATATATTTCTTGGCGGAAGACTGATTATCTATGAATAAATCGGTTCCATTTCTAGTTGCTGTGCCTTTACTTTATGAAACTTTGCCAGGTATTTATAGTAACAGTTTTAGAAAAGCAATAAGCCTCTGGAATCCGTAGGTTACACTGATTCTACAACAACTAAGGGGGGTTTTAGGCACTCCGCTAGCGCGTCGTGCCTAACAACGCCCCTTAGCAGCTGTAGAATAAATGTAACCTACGGCCTTATTGGGGCTTCGGGGGCCTCCGGGCTTATTGCTTAATTCTAATCATCATCATTATCATCATCGTCATTTTGATCATCATTGTCATCATCATCATCATCATCGATTCTTCCATAGCAGTTACCCGTCTGCTAGAACACCACTGCTCTCCCATCCTCCTGCATGTCTTCTGAGCAGGCCCTGTAAAGTATGCGGGCTCATGAGAGCTAATATGCAAGCATCATCACTGCTCCAGGGTGATTAGGTTTTGGGAAATGAGATTTGCATGTGAGTCATAACTGACAGAGTTAGTGCAGAACAAAAAAGAGAAGTCCATTTGACGTCTTGTGAGATCTTCCCCAGGGCACTGAGAATGCTGTGGATGTTGCAAGCTAATGTTCTCGTAAACAACAACACTGAATTGTCAGAGGATGGAAATGGGAAAATCATATCAGATGTACAGTGCATGTCTAGTATAAACTTAATGCAGTTTTTCCATCTCGGTTCTCATTCTGTGCAAGAGATAAGCCAATATCATCACATAGAATGAGGTCATGGAAAAAAACAGGTTGAAGTGCGAGTAAAGGTTCAGGAACCATTTTCTTCCTGGCCCAATATTTCATCCAACTCGCCATTGTCCAGATGTGCAATGTTGAGTAAGATTAATAATTGATTATCCTGAAATGATAATAATGAGCCTGCCACAGCACCTGTACGCAACACAGGAGACAGGTTACTGCTTACTGTGTCTGGAGGGGTGTAGCCTGTCCTGTGTCGCCGCGGGGGGCGAGGTCTGACATGAGTCACGTGGCGCAGAGGTGCACCCTGGGTAGGCAAGGTGGAGAGCCCCTCCCAGGAAGCCGAGCGGGGCAGATGGGCGGAGGGAGTAGGGGCAGAGATGATGGGGGAGGCGGAGGGGTCATCACCTAGACCTGCTGGAGAGAGAGAGAGAGGGGGGAGAGAGAGGTGAAGAGAGAGGGGGAGATAGAGGGAGAAGGGGTGAGGTAAAGTAGGCAAAATGATAGTTGTGCAGAAACAAGGAAGGTACAAGAGGGAGAAATAGAAGGAAAGGGAGAGAGAGAGAAAAGATGGAAAGAAAGGGATGCAGAGAGAGAGGGAGAGAAAGAGGAAGGGAAAAGCATGGAGAGAAAGAGAGAGAGAGATAAAAGGAGAGGTGAATAGAATGAGAGTGCAGAGATTTTGTGTCATGCATAGCTAATGAGGTGAACTAAAACAAGTTGGATAGAAGTTCCCCTTTTGTCACCATTTTGCGATAAATAATTAATAAGAATGCATAATTCATCAGCACAAATCAGTAAGTCCAAGCCTGCAGCTCGGGTGAACTCACTCAATCTGGTGGACACCGGCCGGATCCGTCTGGTGCGAGAGCTGCGCTTCTTGATGGCGATGGTGTCCTGGTGAGAGAGGGGGAGGACGAGAGAGAAACAAGTCTAAGTCAACAAAGAACAACATGGAAAAAAGAGAAGGTGACACACATAATGGAGAATCAGCAGGAGGAAGAATTCAATTTTCCTAAAGGTGTGAAAAATGCACGCATCACAACCTCTCTCTCTCAACAAACAACACACACTTTTTTAGTCTGTAAATCTTTAAATCTTGTTATTTGGCTCTGCTACTTTGATTTGTTTCTCTCTGGACAAACTTGTTTATGTGTGTGTGTGTGTGTGTGTGTGTGTGTGTGTGTGTGTGTGTGTGTGTGTGTGTGTGTGTGTGTGTGTGTGTGTGTGTGTGTGTGTGTGTGTGTGTGTGTGTGTGTGTGTGTGTGTGTGTGTGTGTGTGTGTGTGTGTGTATCTTTGTCAGGTACAGAGGGGGTATACTGTATGTGTGTCTCTACAGTATGTCCTTCTCTGTCCTTTCCATTTCCCCATAGTCATTCTCCAACTTTCTCCTGTCTTTATTTCACTCACGATGCCGATGGCCAGGTCCTCGTCTGCGATGTCCAGTGTGTCTGAGTGTCTCGGAGCTCGCCGGGCTGTCCCCCTGTCCTCAAGGCGTCTCACCTGGGACACCTGCTGCAGCTGAGAACAGAGTGAGATCCACAAGACAGACAGTCAGGAAAACCCTTTAGAGTCTGGATCCCACCCTAACACTCCCTAACACAACATGTTATCACTAACTTATTACACGGCTCTTCATAATGCTGCAGAATGCTCCATTCACTTGAATGGGCTTTCCCAACGTTCGGTGGTCTGCTAATTCTCAATAACAGACCGTTGCTAAGTATAACAGACCGCTGTCAAGGAAAATGGGCTTTGTGCTTTTATTTCACGTCTTTTCATATCACTACGCAAGGACTGGAACTTCATTCAAAAGTGAAAGCAGACGGTTGATCAGCTGTGTTCGAAAGAATGTTTGATTCAAGTTCAGCGTGTGTTGTTGCAAACTATTTGTTTCAGTAAATGCCACGATGAACGGTAACAAATCGGCTAGGCTATGTAGGCTAAAGTCATATCGGGGGGAGTTTATTATTTCGTTTTGGCAAGTAGCCGTGTAATAAGCTACGCGTCTGGGTCCGGTTCGCCCTGGCCGGGACTTATTTTTCCAATAATGACCGGCGTTCTATACTTTATCCCTTACATGAATTCGGCATACTACACCCTTCAATGCTCCTGAATGTTTTTCATTTTTAAAGGGTATTTTTGTCTGATTTTTTTCCAGAACAGTTCAAAGGGGAAATAACTGCACTGATGTAATGTCAAAAATGCCTGCTCTGTAGATATCTTTAGGCCCTGTTAGGACCGGACTCTGTAATACCACTATGTACCTCATGTCAAACATGCAAGTTAGTGGAAGACTGTCATTGCAACTGGATTAGTGCAATCAATACAACTCAAGTCCTACAGAATTCTACATATAGTCCCTTTAAGATCTGAACTGAAATGTTGGTAACATTAAAGGAGAATTCCGGCAATTTTTCTCTAGATCTCTGTTTCTCAAGGTCACGGAGTACTGTTGGTATGGAGAAAAAAAATAACGAAAAAACAAACCAAACCCAACCAAACTTTCAGGTTCCTAACAGTAAGCAGTGGTAGACAGAGTAAAGTGGTTAGGCTGGCAGACAGACAGTGAGACAGAAAGAGGCCAGGCCTGTACCAGTGTTTTGTGAGTGGAGTAGAGCTCCTGCAGGATCTGATCCACTATGGTGTTGGTGAGATGGGAGACGACAGAAAGCTTAACCTCCCTGAGAAAAATGACAGAACAGCAAAGAGAGAGGAGAGAAGAAAGGGAGAGGAGAGGGGGGTGAAAGAGTGAGAATATGGCTCAGTGTCTCTCGCATGCACGCAGTAACAGTACAAAAGAGGGTCTCAAGTCAGACAAGTGGTGTCAAGTGGTGACAGAGAGAGGACAGAAAAAAACAAAACATGCTCGAGTGTTGGAAATCCACGTGCAGAGAGAAATCACACCGCCTTTTCTAGTATCTGTCTCTTTGCATCATTTACATTCTGGGGTTGGGCTGGTGTCTGGGGGCACAGGCACGGCACGCTAGGGAAACGGCTCCCCAGCAGCACAGCTGAGGCTCAGCTTCCTGTTTTCTGGGTCTCGCTCTGTGGCCTTTATTTCTCCTGACAGCCTGGAGAAAGCCCATAGCTCTCGCTCTCCTTCTCCCCCCCCTCTCTCTCTCTCTCTGGCCTCGTTCACTCGTTCATGGCCTCTCGCTCTGCTCTGACCCCTTTTCTCTCTCCCCTCCTCATCTTTTGGTTGTTCCCCTTTCAGCACATAATATCATCAGCGTCTGATGATGTTCCCAGAGCACGCTCCCTCTCTCCCTCCTCTATCCTCTTTCTGTCTATCTGTGTCTCTCTATCTGAGTCTGTTTTGTTGTCTTTTACCATCTCTGTTTCCATCTCTTACTGTGATTTTCTGTGTTTCCTCTTTTTATATGTCTGTCTTTGTCTCTCTTCTGCCTCTTTCTGCACCCCCCCCCCTCTCTCTCTCTCACTCTCTCTCTATCTCTCTGTTCCATGAGGCTAGAGGTACATTAACAAACATGCGGTACACCTGACTCATGTTAGACCGGGATGTCCATTCTGTGGGACTGATTAGACAGCTTGTATGCTGTGAGAGGTAGCAGGAGCTTTTTAAGCTCTTGAGGGGCTGCTTTTGGAAAGTAAAGGGAACGCTTTTCACATACCTTCTTGAATTTGTTGGGGCCCGTATAAACATGGTTAAAAATAACAGGGGGCTGTTTATTGATGTTTCCATTGGGTTCGGCAAAGTTGGCCATCTGAAAAGAAATGGGTTTATAAAGCCACTGCTGCGCTCTTACTCGAGGGCTCTGTTGATGTCCTGCGCGGCTCTCTCCATCAGGGCAGTGCGGATGACAGAGCGAGGGATGGAGACGCGCTCTGAGATGGAGGAGAGCGGAGGGGAGGTCAGCTCGGCTGAGGTGGCGGAGAGTGGACACAGCTCACGGCACAGGGACACCATGGAGTCCACGATCACCTGACAGGCACCACAAACACAACGTCAGATATAACACTACGTGAATGCATCAATCAGTACAGGGAACAACAACACAGGCTAGATCTGTGGAATGCTCATAGTCAAGCTCATGAATCTCTACAGGCAACATTGAGCCAATTTCCTCTGTCTTTCAGCTTCTACAGTACAGAGAGGTCTGAACACAGAGTGGTGTGCAGTAGGTAGCACACCCGGTTATTATTCTGGGGGAAACATATCAGCCGAGGCTGACCCTCTCTGCCAGTCTCCCTGGGCCTCTGACAGGCCCATTATACAGACTGCAGTTAAAGGCAGAGCAGAGGAGAGGAGAGGAGGATGGGGAGGATGAGGGAGGAGGAGGTCTGCGAGGGAGGGGTGAAGGGGAGAGGGGCCTCTGATCTGTCTGACAAGAGGTGCAGACTCTCAGATGTGCAGGTCAGTGTCTGAGGGAGATACAGAGAGAGAGGATATCTGGAGAGTAGGAGAGAGAATCTGGATAGAGGGAGAGAAAAAGAGAGTCTGGATAGAGAGAGAGAGGAAGAAGAGAGTCTGCAAAGAGAAAGAGAAAGAGAGAGAGAGAGAGAGAGAATAGAGAGGCATGCATATTGAGAAAGACAGAAAGACTGGACTGGAGCAGTGCAGTGCAGTGCAGTGCAGTGCAGTGCAGTGAGTACTTACCTGTAGTTCCTTATCAGCTGCCTTGGCCAGCTCTCCAGCTAGCACGTCCAGCCTCTGCCTGACCGGTCCGTCCACTGACAGCACGTGGGCCAGCTCACACAAGGATGGGTACAGCTGAGGACAGGACAAATTGATGGGTGTTTACGCACACGCACACACACACACACACACACACACACACACACACACACAAAATACGTCACGTACCGCTCGTGAGTTCCTGGCCTCCTTGAGAACCTGCCTCGCCGCCTGTAGCTCTTCCCCCTCGGCTGAGCCCCGCAGAACACACAGCTGTTGCTGCACGCGCACACACAGGCGCTCCATCACCTGAGACACACACACACACACACACACACACACACATGCACAAAGACACACACACACACACACACACACACACATGCACGGAAGCACAGGCAAATAAACAAATGCATACATAGGCACACGCACATTCAAAGAATTTACACAGAAACAAAACAGAGAGAAAAACACACAGAGACATTACAGAAAGACATTAAGTCATCAGGCAGCTGTTATGGTAGAACACTGCAATTGCAATAACTCTGTCATTTACTCCCAAAAAAAGTGATTTTACACTGTGTGTGAGTGTTACTTAGCAACCCTGGCTGAATAATAGAGCAGAAAGTATGGGCTAATCACCAAGCTTGAGAGGAAGCGTAATGCCTCTAGCAGCGGGAGAACAGAAAATAGACAGAATAAGAGGAGAAAAGAGAAAGAATAAGAAGGAAAAAGTGTTTGTGGCAGGCAGGATTACAGGCACACAAATAGAGTGGCTTTGGCAGGGTGAAAGAAAGATAAGGAGAGTTCGTAACAGAGTGACAGACTGAGACAGAGAGTATTATTTTGGCGAGACTGTGGAGAATGTGGCGGGAGAGCACTGGTGCTTATGCTGGGGAAAAGACCCAGCAGCCAGTAGCACGCACTCAGCACTCTGGCCAGCATGGGCTACCATGCAGTCAGTCATATAACTGCTGTGCCTGGGGGTGCGGTGGCCTACTGAAGATGTTCACCTGATGAGCCCAACATTTGCTAAGGTTTTGGTTGTTTACCTGCTGAGCCTGTGTATGTTTGTGTTTGTGTACCTGATGAGCCTGTATGTGGTATACAGTATGTTACTATATTACAATGTTTTTGTACCTGATGAGCCTGTATGTGGTATACAGTATGTTACTATATTACAATGTTTGTGTCCCTGATGAGCCTGTATGTGGTATACAGTATGTTACTATATTACAATGTTTTTGTACCTGATGAGCCTGTATGTGGTATACAGTATGTTACTATATTACAATGTTTGTGTCCCTGCTGAGCCTGTATGTGGTATACAGTATGTCACACTATGAAGTGCTCCATACATGTAGTGTAAAAATTGTTTTAGAAGACTAATTTTTCCGAACGTTTGTGCTGCTGTTAAATCTGGTGTAGCCAGTTCCATTGGTTACAGTGGAAGCTAACTATTGCAGCAGACACTAGTTACGCTGCACAGAACGCTTCAGTTACGTGCCCACTGTAGCCTCCCTGTCACTCTGTGTCAAATGGTAGACCCATCTTCGTAGTCTTACATTCTTGCATTTGAAGGGCAATGGGTCTGGGTCAAGATTACAGTCAGATCAAGTTCAAAGTCTGATCCTATCTTATTTTGCCAAAGGCTGAGCATTAGCTTTTGGCTTTGAAGATTTTCTGTGACAGGTTTCAGAAATTGTGTGACGTGAAGATTTTCTTGCTAAGCAGCAAAAAACTACATGGTGGAGTTTGCGATGGGTACTACTGCTGTGCCTGCTGTGCCTGCTCAGTTTGCATGTGTTGTGGTGTGCATACCACTGTGTGTACTGTACTGTATGTTGTGTGGCGTGTTGTGTGGTGTGTTAAGTAGTTAAGTATAAGCATATATACTCTTTTGATCCCGTGAGGGAAATTTGGTCTCTGCATTTATCCCAAATCCGTGAATTAGTGAAACACACTCAGCACACAGTGATCCCGACGCAGTGAGCTGCCTGCTACAGCGGCGCTCAGGGAGTAGTGAGGGGTAAGGTGCCTTGCTCAAGAGCACTTCAGTCGCTTCCTACAAGTTGGGGTTCGAACCAGCAACCCTCCAGTTACAAGTCCGAAGCACTAACCAGTAGGCCACGGCTGCCCTACCATTGTGTGGCTTTGCGTTGTGTTGTGCAGTGTGGCTTTGCATTGTGTTTTACATTGTGCTGTGTTGTGTAGTGTAGTGTGGCTTTGTGTTGTGTTATGTAGTGTGGCTTTGTGTTGTGTTGTGTTGTGTTGTGTTGTGTTGTGTTGTGTTGTGTTGTGTTGTGTAGTGTGGCTTTGTGTTGTGTTGTGTGGCTTTGTGTTGTGTTGTGTGTTGTGGTTGTTTGTGTTGTGTTGTGGCTTTGTGTTGTGTTGTGTAGTGTGGCTTTGTGTTGTGTTGTGTGGTGTGGTGTTGTGTTGTGTTGTGTTGTGTTGTGTTGTGTTGTGTTGTGTTGTGTTGTGTGGCTTTGTGTTGTGTTGTGTTGTGATTTCAGAGTTGCTGTACCTGTTCTGCAGTGCTGGTCACTAAACCTTGATGCAGACGCAGGGCTTTGTGTTGTGTTGTGTTGTGTTGTGTGTTGTGTAGTGTGGCTTTGTGTTGTGTTGTGTAGTGTGGCTTTGTGTTGTGTTGTGTTGTGTGGCTTTGTGTTGTGTTGTGTAGTGTGGCTTTGTGTTGTGTAGTGTGGCTTTGTGTTGTGTTGTGTTGTGTTGTGTTGTGTTGTGTTGTGTTGTGTTGTGTCAGAGTTGCTGTACCTGTTCTGCAGTGCTGGTCACTAAACCTTGATGCAGACGCAGGGCCTGTTTCTGCGAGAAGCGCTGAGTTTGATTATTCCTCAACAGAGCTCTCTGGATCTGAAGGAGAGGGAGACAGGAGAAGTAAGCAAAAGTGAGGGGAGAGAGAGAGAGAGAGGGAAAGAGTAAGGAAGAAACAGTGAATGAGTGAGTTGAAAAGAGAGTAAGTGTGAAAAAGAGAGAGATTGAGAGAGCGGGAGATATGTCGGGAGAGAGCGAGAGAAAGAGAGAGAGAGAGAGAGAGAAAGAAAGGCTGACAGGAATAGTGAGTGTATTCAAACAGCGTTGAGCACTGCAGCTGATGCAGTAGCGATAAGCACACATTCACTAACATAAGCACTGGTAATTACCGGCAGCCATCAGATATGACGGGCCGGCCGCAATCATTCTGAACTGCGGTGAGCTATTTATAGAGATGGCCCGTCGTCACACAGCTTAGGCCTCACATCCCGGGATCAGTCACACAGACACGCCGTGATGGCAGTGCCAACACATACATTCAGACACTGCCTCAGACGCAAAAACTCTCTCTTTGCTGCCTGTTTCATCCAAAGATGCATCACATGCAGGTTTTATACATAGGTTGTTTATATGGAAGTTGTTGTAGAGTCAGTGTAACCTACGGACTCCAGGGGCTTATTGCTTTTCTATAACTGTTACTATAAATAACTGGCAAAGTTTCATAAAGTAAAGGCACAGCAACTAGAAATATAATTATTTATT
>NC_063189.1:42099817-42104817 GCF_017589495.1 Alosa alosa
GACGCACAGACAAACATCCTGTGATGTGACAGCATTCAACAGGGCCACACAGAGCCCAATTAGAACAGCAGAGAACAGCTAGGCAGCTCAGAGAGCGACAGGGTCAGAGTGAGAGCCAGCAGCCAGACCAATGGATACCCTGTCTATGTTGAAACGCAGAAGCTAAGCAGAGGTGGGCTTGGTTAGTACTTGGATGGGGGACGCCCTGAGAAAACTATACTGCTGCTGGAACTGGTGTTGGTGGGCAGCTAGTAGGTGGCAATCTTCCTTCTGGACACAAATCAAAAATCCCAATGGCCCAGTGACAGGGAAACTGTGCTGTAGGAGATGCCGTCTTTCAGATGAGACAGGCGGTACTGACTTATTGTGGTCATTAAAGATCCCATGGCACCTGTCGCAAAGAGTAGGGGGGTTTGCCGGTGCTCTGGCTAAATTCCCAACCTGGCTCATTCAATCTGCTCCCCTAATCACCCCCCCATGCCATAATTGGCTCATTCATTACCTCACACTGGAGTGTTCCGGTACATAATTGTGGGTGCTACACATTCGGTGGTGCAAGTGAGGTTCCCCCTTGACTGTAAGGTTCCCCCTTGACTGTAAAAGGGTGCCTTGAAAAGCGGGTTAAATAAATTAATGTGTTGTTGTTGAGAGAGGCAAGACAGGACAACAGCCAGACAGACCGCTGAGACCACATGAGAGTGAGAATGTGTGAGACAGGGTTTCAGTGGGGACCAAACAGGCACACAGACAGACACCTTGACAGACGGACGGACTAATAGTACCTCACAGCCACTGATGTCCAGGTGCAAGTCAGTGATATGCGGGTTGGATGACAGGCCCAGGAACAGTGCTCTGAGGACAGACAGACAGACAGACAGACAGAGGCCACGCACAGTCAGAGTCACACTTCTGGACGACAAACAGCCGAGAGGGACAGCTGGACCCCTGTTCGATCCATCGATTACCCAGGGCCAGCTCACACCGCATTGCATGGAGCAGGATTCCACCTAAAAACTTGTCTGAAAAGAATCAAATTAGACAACTTCCCCTGAATGCAGTGTTACAACGTTCTTACCGGCTTAAAGGCAAAGGAGCTTAGAGAATTACTCTGATTCCCATATCAGGCTGTTTAAATACTCTAAAGTGAAGGTTGAGATAAGGAAGAGAGCGGTGTATTGGGGGGAAGGGGGGCAGCCCTGATGCAGCTAATTCAGACCCTCTTTGAATTGGTGCCAGCTCTCCACAGCCTGACCAGAAAGCATCTGAATAAATCTGCCCTTTGGCCGAAACTTGTACAGTGAAACTCAGCTGTTCTGCATTTTGCGTGAGTGAAGTGAGACCATTTCAGCATTTCAGTCAAAACATGTGTGTGTGTGTGTGTGTGTGTGTGTGTGTGTGTGTGTGTGTGTGTGTGTGTGTGTGTGTGTGTGTGTGTTTGGTGTTTCTACACAGTTCTGGCTGTGTAAATAGGAAACAAACAAAGACTCAGACTGAGCGATACACCATTCCAGCTAATCAACAGCATTGCTTATAGCAACAGTAAAGGGATGAGTGAATTAAATTGGCTGTTGAATTACAATATCAAGTCTATAGCGTCATGCTCAAAGTAGACCATTTCAGAATTTAAGTCAAGACATTTCTCTCTCTCTCTCTCTCTGTGTGTGTGTGTGTGTGTGTGTGTCTCTGTGTGTATGTGTGTGCGGGTGCATGTGAGCATGCGCTGTGTATGTGTGTATGTTTGTAAGGGTCACCTTAGAACATCAGGAGGCATCTTCATCGACGAGAGGCTGATGTGAGTCAGGCTGAAAGCTGAACTGAAGAACTGACGAAAGGAGGGCAGAGTTTCTCTCACTTTCCTATGAAAGGGGGATTAGAGAGAGCAAGAGGGAGAGAGCAAGAGAGAGAAAGTAAGGGATAGAGACACAGAGAGGACGAGAGAGGGAGAAAGAAAGGCAAGTAAAGTGAGAAAGAGGGTGGAGAGAGGCATTTAGAGAGAACAGAGTCAGAGAGAGAAGGACAGTGAGGAGAGAGAGGGAGAGAGAGAGAAAGAAAGAGAGGGAGGGAGAGACAGAGAGAGATAGGGAGGGAGAGATAAAGGATGGAAAAGGGAATGGGAGAAAAACATTAGATGAGAGTCAAACAGTTGCAATACGACCATTAGTAAAATCAGGAGCCATTTCGATTGATATAATGCATCAACTGGCTGCAACTTCAGACTCATTTGTTGCAGCAGCCTAAAGGGTGGCATTTAAGAAGCCCCCAGCAAACAGCCACAGCACTGGACAGCACTCAGAGACATACAGCCGCCATTTCAGCCCGACCGGACAAATAAGTCATCTGTGTGATGGAGCTGCAGAGAGATGACAGCAAGACAAAAGAGGGGGCAGACCAGGAAGATGGATGACAAGATTTAAAAAGTATCAGGGGGGAAGGAGGAAAGAAGTCCAGACTATGTGACACAATGGCTTGTGCTTGTGTGTCAGATTAGCTCTGAACCATATGTGCTTCTAGAGTGTTTGGGCAGTTTATGTGAGTAAAGTTTTCATGCATGCATTATGTATGTCATTTTTCATGCATAATGTGCATGTGTTGCATCAGTGCACTCACTGTATTTTATTCATGTGCTTGTGCGTATGTGTAGGTATCTATGCAATTGCATGTCAAAACAATTATAAGCATACGATTATCATTCTAGTGTGTCTGTGAGTACGCATTTGTGTGAATGTTTCCAAGTGTGTACACACGTTTGTGTGTGTGTGTGTGTGTGTGTGTGTGTGTCTGTGTGTGTGTGTGTGTGTGTGTGTCTGTGTGTGTGTGTATGTGTATGTGTGTGTCTGTGTCTGTGAGTGTGTGTGTGTGTGTGTGTGTGTGTGTGTGTGTGTGTGTGTGTGTGTGTGTGTGTGTGTGTGTGTATGTGTATGTGTGTGTCTGTGTCTGTGAGTGTGTGTGTGTGTGTGTGTGTGTGTGTATGTTTGTCTGTGTCTGTGTGTCTGTGTCAGTGTGTGTGTGTGTGTGTGTGTGTGTGTGTGTGTGTGTGAGTGTGAGTGTGAGTGTGAGTGTGTTTGTGTGTGTGTGCGTGTGTATTTGTATATGCCTGTCAGGATGTGTGTGCTGAGACTGCAGGCTGAGGTATTGAGCTGGGTGCTGTGGCACTGGTGGTGATGGTGGTGGTGGTGGGGTGGGGTCTGTTAACACCAGAGTGCACTGAGTCACAACACTCTCTTTCATATTTATGAGTGCCACGGCCGCTATCAGCTCACACACATTTACACCAAACACACACAGCTCAGTCACACACACCAACACACATGCCAAGCAGAGACGCGTGACAGCAGAGAGAAGCAGGGGGATTGAAAAGGGGGATGAAGGAAGAAAAGTGAGGGAGATAGGGATAGAAAGTGAACTAGATGTACCGCATAGCGGTACAAAATATGACCGCCGCTCAGTCCTGTACATCCGTTCCGCGAAAATAAATCACACTTCAATTTGTCTCCATATTTTACTCCATCCCCCACTCTTGAAACTTTTGTGTATGCTTGTTTGGCATGCCTGAGTGTGTGTGTCGCGGCTGCACAGAAAGTACCCTACTGGTGCTGAAAAAGGTGAATAGATTGTAGAATAGCCAAAGAAGATGTAGAATTGTTATAAAAACCTTTAAAATCTCTAAACAATCACAAGTAGGGCAGTTCATCACAGTTCATCCATTGCAACTGGATTGATGAAAGGTCACTTACACCTGTAGGCTACATTGTATTTGGGAAAAGCAAAAGGTATCAGCATAATGTTATTTATTTATTTATTTATTTATTTTTTATGTATTTTTAAACAAAAACATCTCTGTCAGTTCCATGCCGTTTTCAACAGCTATCAAAAACAATTTTCATTTTAGATGGATGGATTTTTGTGAATGTTTCTTCTTCTACATAAGATTTTTAGTCATCTTTAGTTCATGTAATACTTTATTGTCAATGCACAAATTAAGTAACAGTAGTCAGTCAAGCGTTATTGTTAATGCACAAATTAAGTAACAGTAGCCTAGTCTGAAGCGAAATGCTGTTTTACATCTAACCAGTGGTGCAAATAGCAACATGTCAAATGGGCCTTGATGAAATCGTCGCTAAGACTGTTCATACACATTTTAGGGCCAAAGTTGAGAAACTTTGTCGTTATTGTTAGTGCAAATATAGGCTGATTCATGTTCCCTTGCATTGTTTGCTCAAGGGTCCATGGCTAGTCTGGCTTTCATCAGACCAAGCTCAATCTTTTTAAGAAATCAAAAAATAAATGGCGGGCAGATCAGGCTGGGTTCACCCAGCCTAGTCCATAGGCACCCGATATTGTTTAATTTTCGATTGAGATATACAGCTCTGGCTATTCTAAATGCAAAAATGCATCAGGGAGTTATGACAAAACGGTAACTAACAAACTAGATCCTAATGAAAGCTGTTAGCTTCCCTAAGCTACAAGGGGGTTTATAAGGTAGGCCTATTTAAACATTCACAAATGAGTGATTATGACAGGTTGTGTGGGCCCTTGAGACCAACATACCATAAAGATTCACAGAGAACTGTGTCTGCCCTACCCTCCCAGGGGAGGAAGTCCAGCGGGGGCTGCAGATGAAAGCGAAAAATGCGGGTTCATGCTATCCATGTGGGGTACATGCCCACCAAGTTTTGTGTACCCGGTCTTTCAGTGTCCGGGGAATCCTTGTTGGTGTATGTCACTGAATGTACACATAAAATTATTTTTATTATTAAAGGCCCCCATGAACGAAAATTACACAAAACTTGGCATGCATTCGGAGGGTGTCATAATGATCCTACACTTTTAATTTCGTGCAGTTTGACCTTGTCAGCCAGAGATATTGAGATGAAAACACCTATTTTTTTGCTTTTTTAATTTTTTAACTAGGTGGCGCTATACATGAAATAAAGTTGGTAATGGGATGAGTTGACATGCCTTAAGACCAACATACAAAAAATTGGACCTCCTAGGCCTAC
>NC_063189.1:42107317-42182317 GCF_017589495.1 Alosa alosa
CAACCTACCGCCAAACTCTTTGCTAGTGTCGATAGTGTCACAAACACTCTGAGGACGACGCAGTGCATCAAAATGTCAGTCGATTGTGCACCACAATAAACAAGTTAAAAAGTTTTCTGAGTGCTCTGGTCATCCCTGGGTCTAGTCCCTTTGAAGTGGCCCAGCCAGTCTCTCGGACCCCTTGGTCCTGGACTGTGAGCACCGAAAAGGCTTGAGCGCAAGTCACACCCGTCTTACAAGTGTCACAAACACACAAAGAGCTGACACTGCTGACAAACACCGTCCCCAACTCTCGTGACTGAATCCTCGTACCACACAACCTCACTAACGACCGCCCGACCGAGGCGTCTCATCGCCTGGGGCTTAGCCCACTCATCCCACACTGCCAAAAAACCACAAAGCTCTTTTTTAATGGCTGTCACCTCTGAGGAGCTACAGCCTCACCATACCTCCACCTACTGCCAAAGAACTCCCTCCACCCGACCCCCACCCCACCCACCCCAACCCCAACCGCCCAAGCATTTAAACGCTCAGAGATCATCCTACTCCCACATAATCTCCCCCATGATGATGATTATGGCTTCCAACCAACACTACCAATGCCTAACTGATGGCAGCAGGCACTGCACAGTGCACACACAAGCGAAGCGGCTTCTAAAACAAACCACCACAGTCCTCAGAAATATAGCCTACATAGAGGATAAGCTCTCTCTAAATGAAGTCACTACACACAGCTCAACCTCTAACCTCACCTCACCACTCATGCAACCTCTGAACAGCTGACCTCAACCCACAGCCTCACCCCTTCAGTGGTAATCATGACTACAGCCTGGCCTGCACCCACTAGGGGTGGGAATCGCAGACTAACAGAGTCACGATTCAGCAACTCGGCAATACTCAATACATTGCAAAAGATCACAATATATGTATTTAATGATGTGAAAGAGAAAGAGCTGGAATGTATTCACTGCATTTCATTTGAAACATTGTACAAAGTGCCTAGAGCTTTAGCTTAGTGCCTCTTAAAAATCCAAACATATATATTTTTAAATAAACATATCTCTCAATGCATATTTCAGTGTTTCTAGACACATTTCAGTATATGCTTATGTTTATACATGAAGTAATGTCTGGTAACAGTATATGCTTATGTTTATACATGAAGTAATGTCTGGTAAGGCAAGTTGTTGGATGAGTCCATCCAATACATAGAATATGAATTATACAACTGAATATTTTAGTAAAAATATCAATATTTGGTGGCTCGATGGTGTATCGCAAAAAGAAGCCATATGATATGGACCATATGGATACCATACCCATGGATACCATATGGATATTTTATCCCATCCCTAGTACCTACTAACAGCTAAAGATCCAAACCTGTAGCCACGGAGTCTTCACTGTACTGAAGGACTGCTACACAGTCATTGGCACTCAATAGGGCTTGACCTATTGCCACACAACCTCAAGACCACAGCCTCTAAACAATATAATCTCACTTGCAGCCTCTTCTCAACACAACAATTTCCCGCTAAATAAGCATGTAGCTCTGACCACTCCACAGGGCTCCGCCCCCAGCTACATAATCTCCACGGTGCACAAGATCACAGTTTCTAACCAACACAGCTTCTCTCGAAATGAGTTCATAATCACAGTCTGTAACTGACACAATAACCTCCCTTTAAATCAGTGTTTCCCAATGTTTTCTTCCCCTGCGGCACCCTATTTAATATGAATAAAATCACACACCACCATGATATTACTAAGCATACCAAATTCACAACACAATAAGTCTGCTGCTGCTTATTGCCCTCACAAAAATACAAAAATGAGCATAATGTCAGGAAGCTATGTGTGAACCCATAGCTCAAGCACTGTTGTAGCCCACCGTCTATCTGTTGCCAAGCTTTGATTTTCTTTTTATCCATTTTTAAGTATTTGTACAGTTTATGCCTTTTAGCTACACAGCATGATGTAGCAGACAACCTCTGAATGTTGCACAGTGTTTGAGGTGTGATAAGCTATTAGCTGCATGTGAGTGTAGCCAATATAAATGCCATCAAGAAAGATGGACGTGTGTGGAAAAAGGCAGATTAAATACAATCAGGTTTACAGGCAATTTCATGAAATGTGATTTTAATAGCCTATACAATTTTAAGGCTTGGGCCTTGGGCAAACTATTAACGAGTCTTTAGGGCAAAGAAAAAAAACTTCAATATGGATTTGTTTCCTGCGGCACACCTGCGCAGCCATGGCACATCGTTTAAACGACAGCACACAGTTTGTAAAACACTGCCCACAGTATATAAAACATTGCTGACCACACGGTTTAATCCACTCAGCTCGAACCCATGATACGATCTACACATTGCTTTAGACCGCGGTCTCCCACCCAGCCTCCAACTACGTGATTGCCCAGCTGTGGCCTCCAAACACATACTGTACACGTGCTTTCTCCAGTGCTACGCACACACACAAACCTGTTCTCTCCAATGCTACTCACACAATCCCTCTCCCAACAACTGCAGCTTTGGCCCTTCCCAGCTGAACCCAGTGACACAATGTCCCCAAAACCACTCGAGGCATAGTCCTCTCCCGCAGATGAGATATGCTAGCGTCATTAAAACACACATGCATGCACACACACACACACACACACACACACACACACACACACACACACGTACAGATCATGCTGGCGCTGTTATCTGCTGTCTCCCCCTGAACTCGTGCTGTTTTTTAATGGGGAAGCAACAGGGAAAGCTATCAGAGGGCTGAGTTGTCCAGATTACTGTACTGTAGGTGAAGAGCGCAGCCATGCTGTGATAAGGACTATTGCTTAATCACTGAACACTGAGGGCCGTGGCTGGCGAAATTTTCTCTGCCTGTAAAATCTTGATCCATGACAGCGCAGGCGAGTTGAGAGTATGACTCGTGTTTTCAGGCGGACACTCTCTGATAAGCTGGCAAGGCCGGAGCAGTGGTCGGCTGGTGAGGTGTCTGACCTGAGACTATGGGCACAGAAATCTAGTCGGCTGGGCTCCACTGAGCCACAGTGGGGTACGGGCCTGGGAAGATGAGAGGCAGCGGGATGTCGTGTGTGTATGTGTGTGTGTGTGTGTGTGTGTGTGTGTGTGTGTGTGTGTGTGTGTGTGTGTGTGTGTGTGTTAGTGTGTGGGCATGTGCATGTGTGTGTATCAGAGTGTGCATACATACACACTCGTACAAACATACGCACACAAAACAGTAGTCTACAGGGGGGGCAGGGTTGAGCAAATGAAACTCAGCAGGATGTGGATGTGTGTGTGTGTGTGTGTGTGTGTGTGTGTGTGTGTGTGTGTGTGTGTGTGTTGTGTTGTGTTGTGTTTGATCGGCAGGTTATCACTCACCTGTGAGAGAATGAGTTTCTCGAGAGGTTCAGATAGGAAAGATCAGCACAGCATCCCCTTAGCAATGCCCCGAACAGCTTCATGAAAGACAGCGAAAAAGAGAAAGATGGAGAGAGTGAGACAGGGTGGGAGATGGAGAGAGAGAGATGGAGAGAGTGAGACAGGGTGGGAGATGGAGAGAGAGAGATGGAGAGAGTGAGACAGGGTGGGAGATGGAGAGAGAGAAGGAGGCAAAAAAAGAAGGGGAGCAAAAGAGAGAGGGGGAGAGATGGAGAGAGTGAGAGAGAGAAAAGGAGGAAGAGGGATGGAGAGAGTGAGACAGAGAGGGAGAGAGAGAGATGGAGAGAGAGGGAGGAAGAGAGATAGGCGGTGGATGTAAAATGGGAAGATAAAGAGAAGTACAGAGAAGTGGTTACAGATACAAAGCACTGAGTTATCAAAAGTCGTCAAAAAAAAAAAAAACCTGTTACAAAAAACCTCATTCACATACACATACGCACACGCATACAGTATATGCACATGCACACACACACCATACACACCAGGGTTGTGCAAAATTCCAATTCAATTCTTGAATTTCACTTGCATTTCAATTGAGGTAGCAAACAGGAAGCAGAACTGCAATTTGAATTTTGCACAACTCTGATACACACACACACGCACACACACACAGTAGTCTCTAGTCATATCAGGGAGCAGATGAGAGTTTCTGGCAGAGCCCAGCTGTGCCTCTTTCCATCATGCAGGCAGACCCTTTCATCATGAGCAGTTTATAACTGATCCGACAGCCAGCACTTACTGAATCTACCACACAGTCTGTCCCGGAGAGATCCAAGTGCACCAGGCAGTTTGGCTGGGCCAAGAACAAGTAAAGGTTCTGCAGGGAAAAAATGGTTCTTATTAAACTGTGACCCGGTAAGTGCAGATTTGTATGCATGATTCTGTGTCTTTGTCTTGCATTTGGATCTGGAACTGTTTGTCCATTTATCTTTCTCTTATCCACAGTACATTTGTTTTGGTGGTAACATTTGGCTCGAGGCCAGATCTGGCCCTGATGTCATAGCCCTTGTAAGGTGTTCAGGTCTGTGGGACCCGTTTGCAATGTTTGCTAAAAGCTAAAATTGTTTGTTATGGCTGTATTGATTTAAAGCCTAATAATGTGGTGGGTCCACCAGACCCGGGAATATTGGCTGAGTAAGAAAAAAATATGAACTCCTTACAAGGGTTAATGTGGGACAGATCAGTGCCTTATCAGGGCCACAACTGGGCCAGTGCTGTGCTATCAGTATCCAGACAGGTGCGATGCCGACATTTCTCACCGTGGCATCCTCGCCAGACAGCACCCCGGGATTCTTGCTGAGGTCCAGGTGCAGGAGGGAGTTGGAGTAGTCGTCACTGGAGCAGAGCGCCTGAGAGAGAGACATCACACCTGGGGGCAGGAGGAAGGAGGAAGGAGGAGGAGGAGGAGGAGGAGGGGGAGGAGGAGGGGGAGGAGGAGGGGGGATGGAGAGAGGGAGAGAATGAGGCAGTTTGGGGATGAGTAATGTGCAAAAAAGGGAAGCAAAAATAGACAGACCGTGCAAAAACACCTCCATCAGCCACTATTAGAATGTCAGTGCGGAGGCATTACCATTAGAATGCGGCTGCCCACCTGCCCCCTCTCTGGTGCTAAAAATCATAACCCAATGTCTCCATTGACTGTCACTTATCCTTAAACAGCGTCGGGGCTGGCTGGCAGTGGGACAGGCCCATATGGCAGTCTGCCCTGGCCAGAGTCACGCTGGTCTGCCCACTGGGCATGACAAGAGAACAAGGGCACCATGCCGTCCATTTATCACTGTCCGCAGCTGTGGCAACTATCAAAGATTTACCGCTCAATATCACTGCTGTCAGACACGCAGACTCCCCGCTGCACGTTTCTCTACCTCGCATTCAAATTGCCGATGTTCTTACGGAAGAGAGTGTGCGAAGGGTGCGAGCGAATGCACCACGCGCCAGCATCACATAAAGTGTTATTGCGGGACGGAAATGAAAGGTCGGGAGTAGGAGCTGAGCCAGGAGCTACCGGAGAGAAAGGTAGAGAGAGAGAAAAAGAGAGAGAGGGACAGCAAGGGAGAAACACATGGCTTTGTAGATACACCAAGCTCTCCTGCCTGTGCAGGTTTGTTTACGAATACACGGCAGCCACCACATAGATTGGTTTACTGATTTATGGGGACACGGGGGTTTATCAGATTTATTCCGCCCCGTGGGCAGCGCTTTCATGATGTTTGCTGTGTCCTGTTATTCCTTTGTCAATACAGCTGTAAAGACTTGATAAAGTTCTCCCTTTCTCCACCACTCTTGCCAAACAACATGGATGGAGGGAATTGACTGGTTTTCCATTCATGATCTTTTGGATGCTCCCTGCCCCTGCCATGCTGCCCTGTTTTTCCATTCATGATCTTTTGGATGCTCCCTGCCCCTGCCATGCTGCCCTGTCCACCCCGTTATAAATTGTGTATTGATTGGAGGATAAGCTGCTGGACTGATGCAGTGGCAGACCGTGTTTTTTTCTTTTTAAAAAATACAGCGACCAGCATGTCAACAGGATTACAGGAGATTGGGAACTCGTCCACCAGGGGGTGCTGTCTCCCCAGGGAGATAGCACAGCTGCACACACCCTTAGAGGAGAGGGAGGTCTTGGAGAGGTTGAGCAGGCGTAGACCTTTGTTGAGGCGGCACACTTGCTGGATGAGATTGGAAACCCCTGCATGGGCAGACACACACACACACACACACACACACACACACACACACACACACACACACACATATAGTTAGTCAGGTGGAGAGCTACATGCATGCATACAAATGCTGACACAAATTCATTAAAGAGCATGGCTGCAGTCCAGATTGCCGTTAAGTGTAAGCTGCACTGACTGTGTATGTACACACACACACACACACACAAACATGTTGATTTAATGAAGAGTGGCATGTGTCGGCAAGAGAATGATGAGTGATCCTGGCAAAATACTGAGCCTCTGACCCTGGAGAGGGGGAAGACCGTTACAAAGGACATAGTCTCACACACACACGCATACACACACACACACATGCACAAACTCAAGCACACACACATAGGCACATAAGTGGCAGCACACACAGACACACACACACCACCCTCAAACCAACAAATAGAAAAAAATACCACAGAGAGAGAGAGAGGGAGAGAGAGAGAGAGAGAGAGGGGGAGAGAGAGAGAGAGAGAGAGAGAGTGAGAGAGAGAGAGGGAGAGAAGCCGGCACAGGCAGCTACCACGTACACACCCACATACAGACGGAAATAGAGATGTAGGGCTCTTACGCTGACAGACAATGACAGAAAAAGCAGAGTAATAAAAGCAGAGAGAGAGAGATGAAAGCAATATCTACCCTGGCTGTCCAGCGTGTTGTGGGCCAGGTTTAGGGAGTGGATCACTGACGCCGGGTTCTCACACAGAGCCGTGGCCATCTTCTGAGGGAAATCCCTGCCCGGTGGACCAACAGAGAGACATGACACCAGATGAGACTGCAGCCAGGCAGAGTCCATCAGACACATGATCAAAGACCAGGTGAGTGAGGGGGTTGGGCTAAGGGCTGAGGGGCTTAAACTGACAGGAAGAGATGTGTCGACAATCTGCAGATATCAGAGACTGGTGGCGTGAGACAGGGTGGAGATGCGGGAGAGTGACACTAACTGGGCTATAAGGGCCCGTGCCCCCAAGAAGATCATAGCTTTGATACCCAGAGAGCTCATATGTTAGGACAAACTATAAAGTATGCTATACTGAGGGGGAAGAATGAGACTTAATTTGTTTTATGTCTGACTGCAGTGTGTCAGTCACTGATTGAATCAGTCCTCACATTCAAAATTGCACTCTAGTACAACTTCCTGACAATGAGAAGCTGGAAAAAATCTGCAAGAATAATCAAACTGGCAACCCAAAACACTGGCACCTCTCAGACATTTATAGATATGCAGCAGAAAGACAGGCAGACTCCATCAACCAAGAATAAGGACCATTCACCAATCCTCTCAGCTGATTCCATCAGGCTGGTGTTTCAGAGCACCTCTGGCCACAGAAAGAACCTACAAACACTCTTTCACTCCCACTGTAATACGTATGTTAAACAAGCATAAATACATTGTCACTACATTATAATTCAGCTTAGCACAGATACTCTTCTTTAATTATCTATGACAGTGTGTGTGTGTGTGTGTGTGTGTGTGTATGTGCTTTAAATGTTATGTGAATCTTTTACTAATGCATGTTTTCATGCACCTCTAACCCAAACCTTTATGAGCCTTAAGAAAATGTTCTATCATTATGTGATAGAAAACATAATTTTTTTGATCATTGAACCTTTGAAATATACCTACTGAACTTCAAGTCGCTTGAGATAAAAGCATCTGCTAAATGAAGTAAAGATGGACTAGGGATGCCCAAGGAGGAGATATGTGTGATGAAATGTACACCTCTGTGGCCTTGGGATAAATGTACTGTATATCAGCTGAGTGATGAATGAAGAATGTAAGGATGTCAATGTGTGACTCAGTGGTCTGAGAGAACTAACGATTTGAGGCCGGCATTTTCCAGGGTGACCTCCTCCAGACTACTGGACTTGCTGACGGTGTGAAGAACCTGCTCCACCACCTCGAACCCTGAAAAGACAGGTCAGAAAGGCACTCAGACTTCTGTACCTGATATACTGTATGCAAAACACTGCATCTGGTGTACTGTATACCAGCACTGACAAACAAATACATAAACAACAACTAGAGCAGACAGAGAGATACTGTAGAAACAGGCAGAGGAGGTGACAGAGAGAGAGAGAGGGAGAGAGAGGGGGAGATAAAAAGGGGTACTGACAAACAGAAAAAGAAAAAAGAGAGAAGTCACACAGGCAGACAGGATGGAAACTTTGGAAAGGAAGTCTGGATAGGAAACGGAGGAGTCAAAGGCAGACACTGAGCCAAAGGGCAGATACTAAAAAAAACTTTAAAAAAGTGCCCTACACAAATTTGCCTTAAGTGCCCTATACCAGGTCATTCAGAGTGAAATAAACAACACGTGAGAGAGGAAAAAGGGGTTGTTACCAAGCGCAAATCCTTGCAGTAGAGTTTGGTGAACCATGTGTTGTAAGCCATTGAAGCCACAATCACAGCAAGATCCCTGTGAAAGAAAGACAGGCACAACTCAACGACTCAAAGATAAATAGCAAAAGGAGAGAGGATGCGAGGAAGAGACTTTAATATTCCAGAACCTCAAACAACATATTCAGCTTCAATCCCCTCACAAATAAAGTGTTCATTAAACAAACCCAGCGCTTTCCTTTTTTCCCCACTGCCTCTCTCGCTGGCAAGCAAAGCCTCAGCTACACCACATGAATAAAGTCGCTGGGGACTAGGAGGCATTATGGCCCATTATGATTCATGGGCAAAATGACAGATTCAGCAGTAAATTTCTCCCTGAGAGGGTGTCCGGTCCTGAGGAGGAGGAGGAGAAGGGTGAGGTGGGGCTGGGGGGCTCTGGAGGATCGATAGAGAGACGGGCAGCCAGGGCTGTGGATAACTCTGTGCCAAGTCCCTCCGATACAGCTTTTAATCCTGGCCACGGGCCTAAAACGTTCTCATCCTGCGCTGGAACCAGAGCCGACAGCACCGACTGTCCACTCCACAGCCATCAGCAACCAGGAGAGAGTGGAGGAGAGTGAGAGAGAGAAAGAGAGAGAGAGATAGAGATAGCATGGTGGTAGGAGGAAGAGAGGGAGAGGGATGGAGAAAGAGACATGGGTTGAGGGAAGAAGGAAGGGGGGGGTAAGGGCGAAGGGCAGAGAGGAGTGAGAGAGAGAAAGAAAGAGTGAGAGAAAAGAAGTGCTCTTTGAGAGGAATGCCCTCCATTACAATATGGCTGATGGCTGTGTTCTCATTTTCTCCATCACGGCGAGGGAAACTGCTCCTCGTGTTGCCCAGAGGCACATAGCTCTTCTCTCTTCACTGAAGCTCTCTCATGGAAAACCAGCAGCTAACAGCAGATAACAACTAGTGATAAATACCAAAAAAACAAACTACTGCTGCTTATGCCCTGTAATTCTCTCTGGGTATACAGACGAGCTTCGTGTTGCATTGAACCACTCACACACACACAAAGACCTCAATCTCTTCAAGGTCATATAGACATAGATTTCAAAATAGAGAGAATTCATACGTTCTTTATTCCATAAAGGAGAGCCTAATTGACAATATATTCAATTTGAGTACACAAATTTGACTACACAGATTCCTGTTCACATTCAACAAAGGCTGTTTCATTTTAACAGGCGCAACAGTAACCCCTTTCTCTCAGCTGAAGCCATCAGATTCTCTTACCTCTGACATGATTTTCAAACAATGGATTAAAAAGGATGGAACAGTGTTTCAATGTAGCATCACTTAAATCAGCCCCACCATTAAACATGCCTTGTGCATCTGGGTTCATGTGGAGGCTCTTGTAGTAAGGAGTGGGTTGAGGTGGGGGGGTGGGGTGGCATGCGTGAGCTCTTTCAAAGCAGGAGCGCAAACTCGCATGAGACGCAAGCCAAAGAAGAACAGATGAGAAGCACTCGAGTCAAACTCACAGGAGACGCGACAGCGGCACAGCACAAGCACGGTCAAAACAACCGCCGCTACGCTCACTGCACACCGCGACTGACACAGAGAAAAACACATCAACAACACAAAAAAAAAACACGAGCATCCGCATTTTAACTCCGGCAGCAGTCTCTGTACTGAGGAGTAGCACAAAGATAAAAGAAGGGGGCGCCAACAATGGCGCGAAGCCCCAAACGACACACTGCATTACCAACCGAAGGATAAAACCTTCCTTTGAAGTGTGCGCAGCACGGGGCACTGAGGCTAACCTGCTTTCACCAGCGGCGCAGACACAACACTCTGCCCGGGCAAACACAAAAATCAGCGGCTCAGCACAGACCCATGCTGACCCAGATCAGCCAGTTCAAACAGCAGCACTCGGGCTATTTGTGAAAGAGAGAGGCAAGCTAGCCAGGGCCTTCACGACACACAAAGCCGGGTGTGAAAATCGGGGGGCTATTTCAGGAGCGAGCCACCACTTGATAAAAATAAAAGAGGTGAGACGACATGCAGGCGACAGTCAGAAGAAAGGCTTTGTGTCAAGCTGATAAATCGGTAGCATGTTGAAGAGAAGGGGGGCATTTGAAAACATGGGCCGGATGTAAAAAACCACAAGCCTGCAAATGCAGAATAAGTAGTGGTAGAGGATATGTGTGTGTGTGTGTGTTTGTGTGTGTGTGTGTGTGTGTGTGTGTGTGTGTGTGTGTGTGTGTGCGCGTGTGTGTGTGTGTGTGTGTGTGTGTGACAGTACAAGTTTCCAGGCAACTCTGTGTGGATGTGAGCATGAGTGATCCGCCTTACCACAAGTGTGTGTGTCTTTGTATGAGCGGTATTGCAGGAGCAGGTATTTGTGAGGAAGTGAAAGAGAGATCTAAAGTTTGAGGTAGAACACAAGACCAACACAGAGAAACCAGTGTATAAAAATGGCATATGGTCATACACAGTGGCGGTCACATCAGAATCCACAGTGACCACCTCCGCCTACGCTGTATGAAGACCTGTGTGAAATGTCACACAAATGGCACTTCGCTTACTTCTTATGGGAAAGAGAGTTACCTGCTTTCCAGGTGACTGAAATCCAGCAGGTTAAACTCCCTGTTGTCCTGGGAGTGGTAGATGGTGTCCACATCCTAAGAGAGGGGCGCACAAGGTCACATTGGTGTAAACACACACACACACACACACACACACACACACAGAGAGAAACCAAGTATTCAAGTATTATGAACATGTAAACACAGTGACTCAGATTAATTTATTTATTTTTTAAAAAGCAAAGCCACTGGCCCACTGAACTTCCTCACACACACACACACATACACACACACACACACACACGCACACACAGAAACCAAGTATTATGAACATGTGAACACAGTGACTAAGATTAATTTTGTAAAAAGCAAAGCCACTTGCCCACTGAACTTCCTCTTTGCAACCAATGCCATTGTAATCGCACAAGGCTGCGTACGTCTCTGAAAAGCCTCCTGGGTAACAGAGAGAGAGAGAGAGAGAGAGAGAGAGGTAGAGGCAGAGAAAAGAGAGAGAACAATAAAAAGAAAAGAAGGATACACTAGAAAAAGCGAGAGTAACACTTTGGAGATGTGAGGAGGAGAATAAAATCAAGGTGGTGGGAGGAAAAGAGAAGCTTAAGAGGAGTAATTGAAAATGAACAGAGGAGTAAATAAGAGGTTTAGGGGGAGAGGAGGGAGAGAGGGGGAGAGGGGAGAGAGAGGAGAGAGAGGGAGAGGAGAGTGAGGGAGAGGAGAGAGAGGGAGAAGAGAGTGAGGGAGAGAGAGGAGAGAGACAGAGGAAGAGAGTGAGAGAGAGAGAGAGAGAGGGAGAGAGGGAGAGAGAGGGAGAGGTGAGGTGGATGGACAGATAGAGGTGAGGAGAGGCGGCGGATTCCAAAAACAGGATTAGACAGCCGCATTAACACCAGAGCGCAGCCACGCGTCCGTCCTACACTCTGCCCCATTGGGACTGAATGTGGGATGATAGTGGTTATTATGTGGCTGACTCACAACTGAATGAAAATGTTGATGTGTGTGTGAGACGACTGTGAGCATACTGTGCGTTTTGTGGTGTGAGCTTGAATAACTGGGTATATTAAGTGGCCATGAGTTTCTGTTTACGCACAAGCAAGTGTGTGTGTGTGTGTGTGTGTGTCTGTGTGTGAGAGGTGTATTATTAGGGGTATTAAAAAGAGTATGTCTGAGCGTCTGTCTGCCTGAGTATATGCATTTATCAGAAAGAGGAAGAATGTGTTAATGTGTTAGTGTGTGTGTGTGTGTGTGTGTGTGTGTGTGTGTGTGTGTGTGCATGCGTATGTGCGCATGTGTGTGTGTGTGTGTGTTTGTGTATGTGTGCGTATGTGCGTGTACCACTGAGACAGTACAAGTTTCCAGGCAACTCTGTGTGGATGTAAGAGCGATCCGCCTTACCGCAGGCTCTCTGTGCCTCCACGGATGCCTCTGAGTTGGGGGAGAATTTGGGCCCCCCCTCTGTGAGTTCTCCATCTACCCGACAGATGGGGGGCCTGCAGTAACAAGGAAGACAAGCACGGCAACGCAGTGAACAAAAACACACACACACACACACACACACACACACACACACACACACACACACACACACACACTTCCCAGCACTTTCAAAATGCCTTCCATTTGAGTGTGTAGAGGACAGGAGCTAATGTCTTCATTACCCCCCTTTCACCAGTATCATTACGGAGTCAATGTTTGTAATATTAGCTGTCTTTTTAGCATGCGTAGAGAACAGAGGAATGTCAGAAACAAATCACAGACGCCTTTATGAAACACTTTGAGTACAGACACATTTGATCAAGCGGGCGAGGGGGGGGGGAGAGAGAGAGAGAGAGAGGCACGACCGCAACAGTGACAGGAAATAAGAGACAGAGAGAGATAGAAGGATGGAGAGATAGAGAGAGACAGAGGGAGGGAGAGATGGAGAGGAGAAAGGGAGAGGTAGAGGAGAGAGAAAGAATGAAACAGAGGGGATATGAAAAGACAGGTCCAGAGAGAGAGACGGTAAGGACAGGTGAAGCAAAAGGGAGACGGTGAAAAAGAGGGACAGAACGAGGGGAAGGACAGGGGGGGGGGGGTTCTGTGTCTCACTCACGCAAAGATGGAGTTGTTGAAAATCTGTGAGAGGGCAAAGTTGACGTGGCCAATGAGCTGATCCAGGTGATCAATGCACTGCAATCTGAGGGAGTAGGTGGCCTTGTCCGTCTCTATGACAACCTGTGGCGGCAGACATTTCAATCAAGTACTGCAGTCTCAAACACCAGGAACCTTGCACCAACTGACAGATGGAGCACCTAAAACAGCAGGGCGTCCCAGCATGCCTCACCTGATACTCTGGGTAAGCATTCATTCCCCGAATCTCCAGGAAGTTGAATGTCTGTTCCACCTACAACCAAAGGAAGAATTGTTCCAGAGGTACTATAGGTTAGTCCAGTAATAAACACCTCTTGTTTAAAGTAAAATCTGGCAAGATTTGTGTGAATAAAGAATAGTGAAGTGTGAATAAAGAAGTGTGAATAAATAGTAGTGAAGTTGATAACCTTGGTTGGTAGTTTGGCAGCCAAAAGGTAAAGTCTCCATGTTGTCAGAACCTGAAATGTAGAGATAAGGCCTTATTGATCTCTGACTTACAGCACAACGATGCAAACACTAGCTTCACAAAAGAGAGACACAACTCTTGTACAAACATGGATGTCTGATTTTACTCCACATTTTGTCAATACTTAAACAGGATAAAAAAAAAATCTAATTCAAACACAATTAAAGTTGGCCACAACATTGGCTAACTTGACATCCATACAGATGGAGAATAGCTCCTCAAAGACTCAAATAAGAGCTTCCTAATATCAACATTCTTGTCATTGCAGATGCTCTGTCTCGTCCCCAGACCCTGCTTGTTTACCTAAATGTTAAACGAATGACACTTCTAATCTGGACGGTACACAGAAACACATTCAGCATTCTGTCAAAGCTGTCATTGAGAATCAAAGCTACATTGCAAAAGAGTTTGGTTTGAGGATGAGACAGATGTCCAGACATTATCTCACTACATTTGATTCATTGTTAATAAAGACATTCAAAAGTAATGTTTTCTTAATATGATTTTTTTTAGACCAAAGAGCAATGCTATCAGGCAGCTTTATGAATAAATCATAGCATTTTTTCTGCAGTGGAAGTATTGCCTCACTGAAATTTGATAGAGACACAGGGAGACGGGGGGAAATTGAGCCTCTCTGTCTTCTTAGCTGGGAAATGAGGGATTATGTGAGTATGGACAGAGAGAACTACGGTGATGGGGAGAGGGAGAAAGAGGGAGAGAGAGAACAAATGGAGAGAGAGAACAGAGGGAGAGAGAGAGAGGGTGACACATGAAAGGAAAGGGTTTATGTTTGTTTGTGTGTGTACAGGGGTATGAGATTCTCTGTGTACTTGCTTTTATGCATTGTGTGTGTGTGTGTGTGTGTGTGTGTGTGTGTGTGTGTGTGTGTGTATATACAGAGAGAAGAGAAGAGTCTGGGCCAGTCTGCAGTGCTACTTAATCTCATTCATAATTCAAAGCCCTTAATTAACATACTCCATTTAGACCCTCCCAGACTACACCTCCTTCACTCCCTCTCCCTCCTCTCACACACACACACCCTTTAACTCACACACCCTGCTTCAACACCCCCACCACCATCACCACCTTGCTTGATTAGACTACCACTATTCTCTGTCTCTCCTGTCCTCTTTTGTCCCCTCTGTCTTGCCATACTGTAAGTCAGAGTGTGTACATTCCTCCTGTTCAGCTCTCTCCCTCTATGACTCCCCTTTATTTCGATTATAGGCCCTCTTGGCCATAACAATCTCTCTCTCTCTCTCTCTCTCTCTGTCTGTCCCTCTCAGTCTTTCTGTCTCTCTCTGTTTCTCTTTCTTCTTTGCTCGCAGGCCTCTATTCTTTTCTGCTCTGTCGCTTCCAATTCCTTGCGGCCTCCCTCCGATGAATCTCTAATGGCGTCCCGCTGTGAGGGAGAGGGAAGGCGATGGAGACACCAGATTTCCCATTAATAAAGTCCTCAGATTCACTCCTGCTCTCTCTGCCTCTCTCCCCTCAGTCCAGCCCTCTCAATCGTTCACCCCCATAGGTCCTTCACTCTCTAGTCTTCATCGGGTTGGTGTTGTGGATGGGTGTGGGCAGTTAGGAGAAGGACCAGACCAGACAGCATTCAGAGCAGAGGCTAAAGGACCTGTCAGAGGGAGACTGGCACACACACACACACACAGTGTGTGTCTGTGTGAAAGAGCAGGGCTCAGTAGGGAGCTATTGAAACATTGTTAGCCACATCAAATTCCCTGACAAGCTTGAGAACCAACGTGTATAAACATATTGTAGCACACACACACAAAAAGAGAGGGGGAGAGACAGAGAGATGGATAGAAGAGGGCAGGCAAGAGAAAGACAGAAAGTGATCAATAGGCTGTTATAGTTTCTAAAGACAGTGAAAGACAATGTCAATGGAGGGGGAAAAATGAAAGAGAAGTCTGTTTGACGAGGAACAGTCGTCTACTACGCCGTACGCCACATAATCTGTGATCCTCTGCAGGCTTTGTTATCCAAAAGAGGCGCAGACAAAAGATCAGCACATAAACACTAGCATCAAATATTGAGTCCTCGTGGCGGGTTTTGATCTGTTTATGAGTGCGCTAAGCAATGCTAGGGCTGGATGCTCCGTGTGTGCGCTGCCCTGGAATAACGCATAAATTAGAGCACTTCAAAGGCTGCGGGCCTACAAATTCCAAAGGGGTAGGAGGAGGTCTGGGCTGCTAGCGCCAAAATATGCACAATGAGGATTTCTCCTTAAATGCGCTCCCATGAATAATGAACTGTATCTGTATGGGCTGTGTCTCCATGAGCTTTTCTATATATATATATATATACATATATATATATATATATATATATATATATATATATATATATATATATATATATATATATATATATATATATATATATATATATATATATATATATATATATATAACCGAGAAACAGTTTGAGAGAGTTTTGTCGTCTGGTGCCTGTCTGCTGGAGTGGAGTTAAATTGGTGTGACCTAAGCTCTCTCCAGTGAAGCTGGATTTGGCACCTTGCTGTCACAGATGGAGGTCAGTGTAGGTTCAGTCGCTGAGGGACGGCTGTCAGTGTCGCCCTATCACTGGCACTTTGGAGGGCACAGAGGGCCTGGCTCCCCGGCTGGGCATCCAATCGGATCAGTCTGGGGTTGGGTGGGGAAGAAGGAGCGGACTTCTTAGTCTATCTGCCTCCTGCATCCAATCAAGCCTTCGGAGACAGTGTCTCGCTGATGAGAGCTTTGGCAGTGGCCTCCAAGTCATGGCACCAAGTTAGTTCAAAGGAAAAGTGAGCGACTGAGAGAGAGAGAGAGAGAGAGAGGGAGGAGGGGTAGGAGGAGAGAGAAGAGAGAGAAGCAAGAACGAGTGGCAGTTGGAGAGAGTGAGGGAGGAGGGTGAACGAATGAGAAGAAAGAAGAGACAGGAGAGAGAGCAAAGGGAAGAGAGAAGAGAGAGGAAAAGAGAAGAAGAAATGAAAGAGAGAGAGAGAGAGAGAGAGAGAAAGAAAGACAGAGAGAGACCGGCTGAGTAAGGCAGAGAAGGAGGAGGAGGAGGAGGAGGAGGAGGCATGCGTGGAGGAGGCGGGGGATTATATTAATCATAAGTCGCTAGGATCTTGCTGACTCTCTCCCACTTCAAACACGGTCCAGGATTCAAAGGGGGAGCCGGTTGCCCAGGACACGTCACTTGACCCCCGTGGGGCAGGGACAGGGAGACCTGGAGCAGTAGGGGGCAGACTGGCTGCCTGCCTGGCTGCCTGTGGGTGACACATCACAGCCTACAGCCATGGAGCCATGGCCAAAGCTGGAGCTGCTGCCCTTGGCTGCTGCACCCACTGCTCAGGTGAACATGGTTCACAGAACATGGCACAGGGCTTTCCCAGAGGCCACTGCAGCGCTGGCGTAAGGGTTGCACAGATGCCCCAGGTGCCGCTCTTTTCAGAGAAGGACAGAGTGTCCTATGCGGACGTGCCCCTAGGGATATCAAACTGCTACACCAAGTCTTTCATTTAATTTGCAATCAGGCTACTGAATTGAACACAGGGTAGTTACATGCAATCAAACAATTAGATTTCACCCCAATTATACTCTTTACTTCAATTAAAAATGTCATGGGAACTGTCTACTATAATTGAAATCCATTTTTATGAAATCAGAGAGGATAACCTGGAGTATTTGATTTCGATCTGATTAAATCTGTCATGTAACTAAATATTCCACTGGAGTTTGAGTTGGAGTTTATAACTTACATTGTTGCAGAACAGAATATTTTATTAGAATGTTCAAAACTCCCCTGCAGAAGGGTTATGGGAATTGTATTTATACTTGTTCACTTCTATAAGGCTCTGCACTTATGTAAAAGTAAAATTAATGTAAAATTAAATTAATGTAAAATTAAATATTCCAAATTCTGATAATAGTGCTTTAATCAGATTGGTTCTGCACATGTACTGTAGCCACACTGATTGTTTGTTTCCGTGTAACCGCACTGTAATTTATAATTTTAATACTATTTAAAATGATATGTTTTTTAGTTCATTTAGGTTTATATATTTTATTTGTATTTCATTTTAATTATGACTTGTGTATGTTCATCTGTTGTCTGTGACATTTGTGGTCTATGACATTGGCTGTGCTTGTGTGTATTGGACTGGTAAGCAGCTAACAAATTGCCCTTCTTGAGATCAACCAAGTTGTCTGAACTGAACTGAAAGAATCTGAGGGGGGCAGAAGAGAAGAAAGCAAAAGAGAGACATCGCGAGAGCAACAGGGTGAGGAGGAGAGAAAGCCTGGCTTAAAAACCTCTGCTCCAGATTCACTAATGAAAAGATGAGACCCCCATATCAAAGCTCCACTGTAACACATAGGCATAGGGACGTAGGAAAGGCTAGATAAATAGAGGAGAGAAGAGGTAGATGAAACTTAATATTAGCACACAGAGAGAGAGATTATTGTATTCACATATTTACATACTACCGGTATGCATTTAATTGGCATAGTGTAGCATTAGTAATCTGTTTAATCTGGTGTGTTTGCCAGTGAACTCACACTGTCTGTCCCGTGTGTTCCCTTCAATGCTTTATCAATACGTGGCCTATATTTCTGCTGTGCCGCCTGAGCTTATTTAAATGTGAATTCGGGCAAGTGAGAGAGCTGAAGTCAGAGAGCACTGATAACAGGGCTTTTATATCTCCTGGCCTTTTCCGAGCCGCTGGTGAGGAAAAGCTATCCAATACGGCCTGCCCTATGCCAAATGACCTTCAGAGCCCCTCTCTCTCTGTCTCACTTCCTGTCTCACTCTTCCTCACTGTCTTTTTCTATCTTTCTCTCTCTGTGTCTCTCTCTCTCTCACTGTCTTGTTCTATTAATCTTCTCTCTCTCTCTCTCTCTCTCTCTCTCTCACTGTCTTCCCTTCTCTTCTTTTGTGTCTGTGTGTGTGTGTGTGTGTGTGTGTGTGTGTGTGTGTGTCATGGATGGAAGTGAGTTGAGATAAGGGGAGTGAATTGCTGCTGCTTCTGCTGCATCATAACTCCCTCACACTAAATGAACTCTGCTCCTCCCAGCATCACCCCAGCACAATCTGCATGGTTTGAAGCATCATCTGGCTTTAACACCAATTATTTCCAGCAATTAAGGATCGAGCCACTGCAGGTCAAACTGTTTCCCAATCCCAACTTTGCATATAAAGAATAGAAAAGCTGCACATAACCGCATAGTCGATGCTCCACTTTCCGAGGAAATTGGCAGAATTACTAT
The DNA here is from genome assembly GCF_017589495.1 of Alosa alosa. Taxonomy (NCBI): domain Eukaryota; kingdom Metazoa; phylum Chordata; class Actinopteri; order Clupeiformes; family Clupeidae; genus Alosa; species Alosa alosa. The sequence continues at coordinate 42,126,276 of NC_063189.1, forward strand.
AATTTAAGATAATAATGTCAGATGCTTATAAACCTGATAACTAATAAAACGCATAACTGTTTTGCTTGTGAAAAGACAGCAGGCAACTGAAGGAGCATTTGTTTGTGTTGTGAAAGGCCTATACAAGAGGTTGTGATGATGTGGAACAAAGATGTACCGCATCCCACTGTACCAAATTGATTAGTTCGCCATATTGCTTTGGTTTAGTCTGTAAGGTCTAACACTAGTGTGTGCCCTACATCCTTAATTTGTGTCACTAAACTGAACGAGAAACCAACAACACACATAGCCATGGCTTTGGAAGACTCAACACAACATTACACGACACCCATTACTCCATAACGACATTACACGACGCGACCACGACCCACACCTATTACCACGACGACACGACGACACGACACGACACAACACACTACAGTACACTACTCTACACTACACTATACTACACTAACTTTGGATGCAAACAGCTGCTCAGTGAATAAATTAATGTGCCATTTGGGATTTATTTTTCAGCCCAGCAGGTCCAGGCAAGAATTAAACGGAAGTGCTTAGAATCAGAGCTACGACCACCACAAAACATTCAGTAGAGACATATTCTACTTTGGTGCAGACATTTGTAGACTACTTTAGAGAGTGAATCATCTAATCAGCATGAAATGCACTGTAGTGTAGCTTCTCCACTTAAGGACAGCATTTTCCTGCACAGCTCTGCCACTCGGACACTTGTTTTGAATTACAGTAGTAAGGACTCCATCACTGGCATCCATCAGAAGGCTCTCTCTCTCTCTGTCACGGGGACATGCCTGTTACTGCATTAGGTGGAGCACAGTGGTAGCGCAGTAAGTTCTGAAGTTAAAGAGGAAACATCCCAGGGATATGAGCGTTTGTTGCACTTTTAATGTGTGTGTGTGTGTGTGTGTGTGTGTGTGTGTGTGTGTGTGTGTGTGTGTGTGTGTGTGTGTGTGTGTGTGTGTGTGTGTGTGTATGTGAGTGCTTGTGTGTGTGTTAATGTGCATGTGTGTGTTAATGTGCATGCAGCGTCCCAGCGATGAGCAGTGAGTGTGTGTGAGGGGCCGGGGCAGAGCTCCAGGAGAGGGCCCGTGGTGTCACACGCTGTAGCGATCACAGCCCCTAATCGGCCCATTAATACCCCGGCCAGGCACGCCGCGCCACTGGAGGCACACACGGAGCGACAGAACAGGATAAATAATTGACGGAGGGGTGAAGGCGATAATTGGGGCATCAAAACACATCAGATTTCCTCCAGCGACCTCTCCTCCTCCCTCTTTCTTCTGCTCTCCACTTGCTTTTTTGCTCACATCACCCCATTTTCTCGACCGCACGCTTTTTATTTTGGATGCCCTTTGATAGCAACATCCTCGCTCCCCGTGCTCCACTGTGGCACACTGCTTCTGTCTCTGCTGGTGTTTGCTGAGATTTCACAGCACGTTTGCACAGTGTTGGGTTTTTCACATCTTTTCACGGTGCTTTTATGTGGTGGAGCCAGTGTCTGTCCATAAGTGTGTTTGTGCATGTGCATACGTCTCTCTGTGTGTGTGTGTGTGTGTGTGTGTGTGTGTGTGTGTGTGTGTGTGTGTGTGTGTGTGTATGTGTGTGTGTGTGTGTGTGTGTGTGTGTGTGTGTGGTGTGTGTGTTGCATGTGTGTGTGTGTGTGTGTGTGTGTGTGTTACATGTGTGTGTGTGTGTGTATGTGTGTTGTGTGTCGGCACTTGGCTGGGTGTGAGAGGTTTGTTTGTATGGTGTACATTTGTTTGTCTGGGTGTGTGTGTGCGTGTGTGTTTATCACTGTGTGTTTGTATGAGTGTGTGACTGTGAGTGCCTACAAGTTTGTGTTCCTGTGTGTGTGTGTGTGTGTGTGTGTGTGTGTGTGTGTGTGTGTGTGTGTGTGTGTGTGTGCGCGTGTGTGCCAGCCAAGTCTGGTGGGCACAGCCGACACACAAAGACAGCTGGATACCAGCAGTCGAGCCCTCAGGGAGGACGGGGGTGACAGACAGAGGGCGTAGGGCTCTCTGCTGCACAAGGGCTCAGCACATCTCTTTCTGACAGGGTGGAGCACACTGGCACATACAAAAGCCACCCACGTCTTCATGCTTGCATATCATTTGCATGCATGCACAGTACACATGTATGAGTGTTGTACATGTACAATATGTAAGAATGTATGTATGTCTGATGTTGCCTGATATTGGTATAAGCCTGTGTGTGTGTGTGTGTGTGTGTGTGTGTGTGTGTGTGTGTGTGTGTGTGTGTGTGTGTGGGTGGGTGCTTTCACATGTTTATTGCATTTCATCATTTCATATCAGTTTCTCTTTGCATGACTATGTACAAGCTTTTTCAGTATCGGCACAGCAAACTTTGGCTTTGATAAGAAGCCGAATAAATGTGCCGCCTCTCAAGGCTGACCTACCAGGGATGCGCTGCTGGGGAAAATGAGCGAAGACAAAGATGCCGAAGAGAAGAGCGGGGAGAAGAGAGAGAGAAAGAGCGGGAGCAAAAAGAAAGAAGGGGAGAAGAGAGAGAAAGAGCGGGGAGAAGAGAGAGGAGAAGAGAGAGAGAAAGAGCGGAGCAAAAAGAAAGAAGGGGGAGGGGTGGAGGAGACGCTGATAGAGATGGACAGATAGTCACAGAGAGGAAGAATACAAAGAGAGATGGAGACAGAGTGGAAGGGAGGGATGGAGGGAGGGAGGGAGAGGAGGGAGAGGAGGGGTCAGGATGGCCATGATTTCCAGAGGATGGAGTACAGATGAAACAAGTGGGGCGGTCAGGGAACAGTGACGTCTGGAGCAGAGCCTGAGAGCTGAGCCAGACCCGCTCTGTAGGGGCCGGCTATCTGAGGACCAGGGGACAACAAGCAAAGAGAGGGAGAGTATGTGTGTGTGTGTGTGCGTGTGTGTGTGTGTGTATGTGTGTGTGTGTGTGTGTGTGTGTGTTTGTGTGAGAGAGACAGAGAGAGAGAGAGAGAGTGCGATTGAAAAGATGACAGACTGATAAAAGTCAGAGTGAAAACCAGTTAGGAAGACTACAGTAGGAAACAGGACAGATCGCTCTTCGCTCAAGTCAACAGAGTCATTTAACACTCAGCAGGAAATGAGTTGATCTTCCCGCCAGTCGATTGCATTTGACGATGTTAAGTATAATGCATGTGTGTCTTTGCATGTGTGTATTTGTATGTATGTGTGTGTGTGTGTGTGTGTGTGTGTGTGTGTGTGTGTGTGTGTGTGTGTGTGTGTGTGTGTGTGGGTGGGTCTGTGCGTGTGTGTGTATGCATGCGTGTGCCTGTTTGGCTGGCCCTTATGCATCTGAGTGAATCATTAGAAACCGATCTGGGCGACTCTGCCAAGCCGCCTGCTGTTAGATGTCCCAATCTGCTGCCTCTGTGCCCTGGGCATGGGCATCTCCACAGCCGCCCACACCGGACTGCACTGCACAGGCACACACCGTAAGCCAGCCTCACCTGTCCGACCTACTACACCCCACTTCCCACCCCCCTCCGCCTACTACTACTTCTACTGCTACTACACATGCCATCCTATTCTTATCAGCAGGTCTCTCCAGTTATGGCTACTACTGCTGTTCGCCAACACACAGCAGCCATTAATATCCTAAAGCACTACATCTTACAACAGATGGTAACCAGTTGTTGATTGCAATACACAGCTGGAACCTTTTGAGAACAAAAATTTTGTTTGTCTGAATGATGTGAGATTGTGAGTGGCAGTGACTAATATTGTGGTTGGGTGTAAGGGGGAAAGCCAGTTTTGTTACGGTTGGTTTGTGACATAGTCAATTCAAGCCCCAAACTTGGACAAGTGTTGTCTCCAGATGTGCAGTCTCACCACAAAATCCCAAAGTCCATCACAACCACATGAGACTAAGTGTCAACCAACATTGATTGTTGGCCCAATCAACAGATTAATTAGGTTTATAATCATTTCTGTGGTCAGTAAAAAGAAAAAATGTTATATATCACATGACACCATGAACTTTAAAGAGAGATGCATGTCACTATGCAGCACTTAGAGATGATGCATTTTACTGTTCACTTAGAGAGGCCAGTACAGAGGTCGTCCTGTCTGTGCTAACAGCACTCAGGCTTATGAGGGTTTTAAGTGGGTGAAGATGGCCGGAGGAAGGGTGCCTTACCAGAATTCTGTCCTCTGATTTGCCGCTCTTGGTGTCAAGCTTGACAGCCCGCACAAACTTGATTGATGGCTTGTCGATGACCTTTCTGATGCTGTCTGCGGAGACGAGAGAGGGGGAGTCGTAAACAGGGAATAACAAGCGGGCTTAGATGCAGTAAAGATGAAAAATAACGGCATCGTCAATAAAGCTTCGTCGCCGTTCTCACTGTAAGGCAGGTCTAGAACATAATTTTGAAACTTGATGGTATCACACATACTCACACATATACACACACACACACACACACACACACGCACGCACAACTGCCATTGAAAATGTTTAAAAGTATGTGAGTAAATTCTCCACAAGCACACACTGTGTGAGCCACCATCAAATGACACCAAGAACTACTGAGGCAGTATGGTTGTGCTCAAAATATTGATATATCGATATTTATACAGCCTCCAAACACTAAAAGCAAAAGAGACAACAGAAAAGTTCATTTTAAGTATTAAAGTTAAAGTTAATTAACCGTCCGATCTGAAACATAATTATTAATTACAATTTAATTTCACACTTGCGTAAGTGTTTTTACGTAAAGTTTTGCAATCCCAAAGGGCTAATTATAAAGAACTGTTGTTCATTTGAATTCTAGTTTTGGATATGGTCATTATTCAGAATCAACGTGTTGCAATATCTATCATATCGTGGCCTCTGTTACCGTGATACGTATTGTATTGTGAGGTTGTAGGCAATACCCAGTCTATTGAGGCACTGAAAGAAAAGAAATATGAGGTCAGCCATTCTGCAAAACTTGTATAGGAGCTAACTGAACCATTCTCATCTGAAAGAGCAGAATACATGTCACAGGAGTATTTTAAGATCATATCTGAGCTTTGCAGTGTAACTGTGTGTGTTTGTTTATTTGTGTGTGTGTGTGTGTGTGTGTGTGTGTGTGTGTGTGTGTGTGTGTGTGTGTGTGTGTGTGTGTGTGTGCGTTTGCTCTGCGTTTGTTTGTTTTCACAAGTCTCAGAGACATCATGACAGGAGACACAAGACAAGCTGTTCGGCAGACTACTTCCAATCCCCCAGGTCATATACTGAGCTGTCACCGTACCACTACCAGACAGGCCAATACAACTAGGGCCCTAGATTCCCTAGTGTCTGAAGGAGCCAACCGAGCAAAGCAGGGGGATGGGAAGAGAAAGAGAGTGAGAGAGAGAGGGATCAGGGAAAGACAAACGGAGAGTTTGTGCGGCTGTAATCAACTTTAATCTGTGTAAAGCCCAATCACTTAAACCCCATGAGATTTCCCAGAGAGACAGGTCTAAGACAGCCTAGCTACACCAAAGCACATGCTCAGCCTTAAAGGAATGAACAAATGTCCAGCTGGGTGGGCAGGATGGATGAATGGATGGACCGATAGATAGATAGATAGATAGATAGATAGATAGATAGATAGATAGATAGATTTTAACAAACAGTTCAGGTTAACGTCCAAATAGAGGAGATAGCAAGGATTTATGTTAAAGATTTATGATAACTAGCCCGTCTTGGTAATTAACAATGAGAGGTGTCATGCTGTCATTAACAGTTGTGTTGGTTAAGTTGCGCGTTATTACGCCCCAAGTATACAATCGTTCCTGCCATATCAGCGTCTGTGTCACACGGCAGAGCGTGTGTATGTGTCACACGCGCGTGCCTGTCAAGAAATCCACCAACTAACTGGTGTCCTTCACCCAAGGGACGAAAGTGTGTCTCAGTGACGGCAAAGCAGTCGTTCATATACTCGGTGTCGGTTTACTCGCAGAACTGTGCGCAAAAACTCCCACACCAACATGAAACACATCAAAGCCAGAAAATACACTGGCGCCCACACACTCACGCACGCGGACACACCAGTCACACGCATGCACGCACACGCACAAACACACTCACAAATACACAAAGCACGCTTCCACATTCACACAGAAATGAACGATAGATAAATATGTATTCATTGTTTTAAGTGCAAACAACATGGAAACAGTGTACCGGATTGAATAACAGGTATGCGTGAATTACTTGGCCTTGAGAAATGATAATTCACTTGGCTACCCGCGACGCGCTTAACCCATCATCATTTAATGAACATCAATCCGTTTGGGAAAAGTCTGTAAGACTTATGTAAAGAATTCAATCAATCCTAATATCATAAGGAAAACAGGATGTTGCGACGCGTGCAACATGCCGAGTCAAGTAACGTTAATCTAATCCAGTTTTGCAGTAGCCCAGTTTTGCAGTAGCCCAGTTGAACAGATGTCCACAGTAGCGTCAATAGCCTACCGCGCTGTAAGTAATTAAAGTATTCCCATACCTGTTATTTCTCTGCTGACGGTAAAGAATCCAGCGGCAGATAACTCCTTAGATGCCATTGCGTGCGCTCTCTTTCAAACTGTCTTTGAATCCAGTCTCCCCCTTTGCTCCGGGTAATCAAGGGAGAGACGCTAATGCCCCCGTTCAGGCAATCCAACAGAGCAGCGGGCGAATTCGATGCCTATAAACATATCATAACAGAGGTGGGAGGGGGAAGAGGTCTGAGTCTAGTGGGGACGGGAAGAGTTGAGGCGCAAGAGGATAACGAAGACCGGTGATGCAGCGAGGGTGTAAAAACGAACTTATGCCGAATATAAATAGCAACAATATATTAACGTTATGTGGACGCGTGATTAATATTAATTGCTGTACGCAGCCACGTACTACCATCCCCTCAAGAGAATAACATTTTCGTAGGCTTATATTATAACACTATGGAATCTGAAGCATCGCGTTTTTATTTTCTTTCAAAACGTTGTGCCCAGAAGGTAAACAATTGTTTCGACTTGCTCTAATGGTTTCATGCTGTGCAAACTATTTGTTGCTATGAACTAAAATCTGGATTTCATTAGGCTTTTTTTTTTTTTGGGGTCCATGGGTATGCACAGCTTGCAGTGGTGTTGTCTCCTCTTGTGGCCCCAAGGGCCCCCATGGATACGCTGTGTGTGTGTGGGGACACAAATGTTTGTGTGTCGGTGTTGTTGGGAGAACAGACCTTTGTGTCTATGTTGGTCAAATATGTTATTAGAATTAAAAAGTGAGGCCCTTGGGGGCACAGGGGAGGGAAGAGGAGTTCAATGGGATGGAATGAGAGGGATAGAGAGGGCATTAGGTGACTGCTCTAACAAAGACACAGATCACATGGGAGACATGGAGATGGCCAGCCTGAAAATGCTTACCAACATGTTCAAGTGTGGCAGACCATTTCACAGTGTGCAAAGTAAAAGGGATGGACTGCATTTCATCTTGCTGTCTGCTCATATTTTTAATAATATGCTGCCCTCATGTGGGAACAGAAGGAAAACACACAATGGCAGTGTTCCTTTCCCCTATGGTTACCTTGTCCTACTAGAACACAATGGCAGTGTGCCTTTCCCCTATGGTTACCTTGTCCTACTAGAACACAATGGCAGTGTGCCTTTCCTCTATAGTTACCTTGTCCTACTAGAACACGAGACAAATGTTTTCTGATGCAGAAATATATGATGATTAGAACACGCTTTATTGGCAATTATGGAGATTATTCCTATTATAAGAAACCTGAAAGGGAGATAGTTTTCCCTGAACCAACACTGTATTAAAGGAACACCCCAACATTTTGGGAAAATAGCTTATTCACCATTTATTTGAGTTAGATAAGATTATGCATACCCTTCTTGTCTCCGTGCATGCAGTAACTCAGTCTGACGCACCCACCATTAGCCTAGTTTAGCATTGTTCATTGAGGTCTCCCAGAAGTGAGAAGTGGGAGTTATTACACGCACAGACGAAAAGGGTATGTATCATCTTATCTAACTGGGGGAGATGCTGAATAAGCTAATTTCCCAAAATGTTGCCGTATTCCTTTAAATACTACTACTTAAACACTAAATATATAATAGTTTCGGATATGCTGGGACCACAAGCATGTATATTATTATAAAATAACACTTAGCACCCCATATTTTAATTTCTCTCCTCTTAAAATCCTCTTAGCTGGTTCAGGTGTAAACAGCACAAAGGTTTAGATAACTATGGTTGAGACTGGTACTTTCTGCGACTGCAATGTAATGCAGGCCATGACACCTTGTTATGATAAGTGGGAACACAATTTTGGAATGTCTTTTCTGTAAACACTATAATTCAATCCTAATTTCATGGGCATGGGAAACAAAATTACTTTACTTTGATCTTTGAAATGTCTGTAGGTATACAACAGTGCAGAATAACTGTGAGTCACGCTTTCCTTAGAAGCTATAGTGAGATGACAGACCAGTCATTGACAACACCAATTTGTGTATGGAGTGTCAAACTTTTCATAGATAATGGTAACTGCAAGTTTTCCTGAGCTCAATAACTTTCATCACAGAATTGGGTCTGTTTTCAATGCAATGCCACCTGAGGTCCCAAAGACCATTACCACCCAATATTGTTTTTCAGCCCTGTCCCACTCGTGTCTCTGAATTCTCTGAATATCATTCTCTAATGATAATATATGTTATAGATGATGAAATTCCCAAATTCTTTTGCCACTGTTGTATAAAATTATCACTATGGTTTGTAGACATCATGATGAGAGAACGAGTTTGAAACTTTAAAGCATGTACTCATATAACCTTAATCATAATCAAGTAATAAACTAAAGTTATTCCTAACCAACATACTTTTATAACATTTTAATTAACAAGTTTAACTAATACTATTAACATACTGAAGCTATTCTACCAGAATTCCCCGCTCTGTATCCCTATGTCTCTCTTTGTCGCTTTGTGTCTCACTGTGGATGGGTGAAGCCTGTTTGAAAAAAGCATGCTTGGCCTTGCAGCTGCAGAGATAAAGACGTCATCGGAGGCGGGCTCTACTCAAAAACAGGTAGTATGAGAGCAAACGAGTGAACGATATGTAACCCATGAACAATGTGTGACCTGTGATCACTGTATAAACCCCTGAACTTTGTGTAAACCTCTGAACTTGAGCTATACGGTGAAAAGTTCGTACCCTTGGCAGCAATAGTGCTGACTTGCGAAGATAAGACCGAACAACGATCCTTTCATAACGCCACCTGTGGGTTCGAAGTTGCCAAATGTTGTGTCAGCATCTAAGGAGGGGTATAAATGTTGGTGTTCAACAATTGTTCGGGAGTGCGATCGTGCGATCCATTCAGGCTTTTGCGCTATGTAGTCATTAAAGGAATTTTTGCACAGAACTCTGCCGGACTTTTGCGCCTTCTTTTTGGGATACGTTTTTGACTTCAGCACTTATAATGATGTATTTTTGTTACGTTGTAAGCAAGATATTTGGACTTAATTTCTGGCCCGAATCTGCCACGACACCACCACTATTTTTTACTTTCACAGTGGTGGAAGTGAGTTATACCAACAAGCCTATTGCTAAAAGGGAGCTAAAGGCTTACTGGCAAACCATTTCCAGTGAATTATGCTAGCCAACAGTCTCAGACTGGGTCACTGTGCACACCGAGAAGGGTATGTATCATCTTATCTAACTATGGGGTAGACAGAAAATAAGCTAATGTTCCTCTCAAAAAACTGGTGTGCTCCTTTCAGTAGACTAACAAGGTTAAAGGAATTTTAAACAGAACTGCTTCAATTCATCATTTAGGCCCAGTTTATTGCATTGCTTTGTCCTCTCTTCTAGCCCCCATCTTCCTTCTCAGTAGAAAACTAAGGCATATTTATAAGGGATCATTTCAAAATCCCTCTGAAAACAATGAAATTCTGTTTCTTGTGCTGTCTTTAGGGCCCTGGCCAGAGACTGCCTTGCCAAACGTTCTTCACTGTAAACTTTGTGTAAATATTGAATATTGAGTTGTGATTAGTTTTCCTCAGTGCCAAAATTGTTCTGTCCACTGTGATCTGTACATCTATATGGACCATTGTGATCTGTACACCACACAGCTTACCAGGCCACTACTTGAGAAAGGTCTTTATCCATTATGTTTTACTAAAAATCATTAGACAGGCAGACTCAGTGAACATGCTGACAGTAACTTAAGACTCCTTTCTGAACAGTAACTTAAGACTCCTTTTTCCTTTGTTTTCTATTTATATAATTCCCATTGTACTGACATATAAGACGGCTTTTTTACGGCAAGTGCTGAGTGGAGCTCATTTCATCTATATACTGTATTGAGAGCACATGCTAAGTAAGAATTGCTAATGTGGATGGCTAATGGATAAGTAATATATCCAGATTATCCAAACAAATCCTCTAATGTCTTGCCCTGAAGATCTGGCAACTCAGATGGTCTATTGACTTACGACTGAGTGGTCACTATTAGCAGCATTTATTTACATATATTATGACAGAGTGGTGGTGGCCAAGCCTCATGACAAGATAGTTGAGAATTGGCCCTCAGAGTTAGATTCAGGATGTCGGAACAAGAAAGGAAACTTCTCTTCTTATGTCTTGAAATAAAGGGTGTCCTCAGAAATGGAAGATGTTGCTGTCCCAGCTGACAGAGAGCATTATGGGATTAAAAGGAGCAAAGCTGTGAAAGAGGGTCAGAGGTCACTGAATCTAATAATACTGAGGGCCAAATGTACCTACATTTGTTAACGTAGCGTTATCAGCGCCATGGACACACCGCAGATTGCGAACGCTGTCAGACCCAAGTTTCTGTCGTATTTTTCAATCGTTCAATCCTTAGTGTAAACTGCGCCTTTCTCTACCTTTCTCCGCCCATAAACGCAATTTACGAATGTCCACAACTGAATGGCAGCACCTACATACAAGCGCAGTTGAATGAAGTTAACTGATGACAACATTAAAAAGAATCAAACGTTTAGCGATCATGAAATAATACCATACATGATAAGATGTAAACAAACAGGGAGATAATGAAGATCAGTAGTTCTACTCAAACTACTTGTGCACGTAGGCTATGGAAGATTGGTCAAATCTAGCAAGTAGGAAAGTTTAAGTGAATAACGTGAAAGTGAAAGTAAGACATTCGAAAGGCCAACGAAAGTTGAGGTTGCTTTTAGTAGTACAAATACTTTTACCACAAAAACTGGTGCTCTAAATAGCGATTCTGTTGTCTTTGAAAGGTTCTGTTATTGACGCATTGAACTGCAATTTGGATTAACACCTGCTTTTACAAGGCGGAAGTATTTAGGCGCAGAATAGACGTGCGCTTTCAGGAGCAGTCTTTGTACATACCGCGGAATACATAATTAGGCGCTCTTTACTCTTCCCCTCCCATCTTTTTACGCTAAACTCCCACTTTCCCCTGAATCCTCCCATGAATGCATATGCATGACATGACAATCACAATCTGCCACTTTCAGCTCCCGCGACAGGCAAGGGGGCAGGCGAATTCCCGGAAGTAGAAGCATCGATGTAGCGGTGGTTATCAACTCTCTGCTAACCCCATAGAACGCCCATTCATTTAGGATTTTTTTGAACTCCCATAACTTCATATAACATATATCCTGTGCCGATATTGTAGCTTCTGTGTTATCTACATAAACAATAAAAGGCAAAACAAGACTCGACTACCTCGTACGTAACGTTAAGTTCCCGTAAGAAGAATGTTTAGCATGTCCGGTTGAAGGGAAGCTAACGCACCGAAGGGAGATAACCGTATTGTTTGGATAAGCGTAGTCCAGCCAGCACGGAAACTCGTGAACAAAGCTATGTAGCCTACAATAGCATTGTATGTTAAGGTAAAGCATAGAGGCAAGTAAACCTAATGAAAAACAGTAGTTTTACCGTTAGGTAGTCTAATGATAATCATTTCAGAGGTTTTCAATGGATTGACCGTACTGTAGGTCAGAAAAGTGGAAAGAAGATTAGCTTCAAGGCTATAACTTTTTTGTTTTGTTTTACCATGACTGTTTTTGAAGATGTGTGGTAGTTTCAACATTAACACGACTTGTTATCACTTGTGAGGATGATATTAATAATAATACATAAATAAATGTTTAACTTTGATGACTTTGAAGGCGAAAGAAGTGTGAGAAGAATTTCTGTGAAGAAGAATTTCATATGAGTTACAAGATTCAGTTCGATGGCTAACGTCACGAAGTTAAGTGCGAGTCTGCGCAGTACTGGGGGGACCAACTGAAAAATCATTTGACTCAGTGCCCTCCCATTGAGAACGATGGAGTCTGTTCGTCCATTTCTTTTACTGTCTAGGGCGACAGGCAGTTTGCTCTTTTACATCATTGCGGCCTGTTTGTACATACCTCACAATGATTTTACACGCACATTGCGAAACAAATAGGCCTACGCCTGAAGTGGGCGCAAAAGCGTTAGTACATGGCCCTGAATGCTCTAAAACAAGGGTGTCAAACTCATATTAGCTAGTGGGCCACATTTCTAGGAATGAGACCTCGTGAGGGCCATCATTGTCATGGTCATTATCATTTTTCTGCATGGGTACGAGTGTTGTTTGAAATACCGTATTTTCCGGACTATAAGTCGCTCCTGAGTATCAGTCGCATCGTCAAAAAATGCATCATGAACAGGAAAAAAACATATATAAGTCGCACCGGACTATAAGTCGCATTTATTTAGAAATGTATTTCACAAAATCCAAAACCAAAAACAGAGACTATGTAACTGGATTATTGAGGCCAAAAAGATTAATGTTAATGAAGACGAAGGAGTGAAGGCAGCCAAGAGGAGGGCTGGAAGGTAATTGCAAAGCAAAAGATTCACTGAAAGAAAATACCATGTGGTACACCAAAATGTATCTAAAATGTGGAGAATACAATGCAATCAAGCATTTTGGGCGATGTGGAGTCACAAGCTGGTAGCAGATTAAATGCTCACGAGAGAGAAAAAGATGCAGTTTTAGACGAGACTAAAGCAAGCCAGGCTATAGGCCCGACGGTAATTGTAAAGCAATTTACAAAAGATTCACTGAACAAAAATGCTGATATGATACATGAAAATTTAGCAAATGTGGAGAATGCAATGCCAACTATATTAAACCTCATTTACCTAGCAAATCATTTAACCATTTAAACTATCTACCTATTTAACTATTCAGTCATTCCAACTATATTAAACCTCATCTAGGCCTACCTCACAAATAATTTAACCTTTTAAATTATCCACCTATTTAACTGTTCAGTCATTCCAACTATATTAAACCTCATCTACCTAGTTCAGTCATTCCAACTATATTAAATATCTACCTAAACTATCCACCTATTTAATTGTTTCATCTAAACCTCCTAGCAAATAATTTAACCTTTTAAACTATCCACCTATTTAATTGTTCAGTCATTCCAACTATAGTAAACCTCATCTACCTAGTTCAGTCATTCCAACTAAATCATCTTAGCAAATAATTTAACCTTTTCATCTATTTAACCAGTCATTCCAAATATTAAACCTCATCTAACCATTTTTAAACTATCCACCTACTTAACTGTTCAGGCATTCCAACTACATTAAACCTCACCTACCTCGCAAATAATTAACCATTTAAACCAGTGTTTTTCAACCTATTCACTTTTGACACTTAAAATGTCCAATGGCACACTAACATCCTGTGTGAAGAAAAAATAAACATACCACAGCCTAAAATTTAAAATAATACACAGATATGGCTTTATTATGCTTCTATGCAAGACCTGCTCAATAAAACAAGACCTCTGTTTCATTTGTAGGTGACTATATCTATAATTTAATTGTTGTTATGAACTGGATATGTGATGATTCTGTGAATACTGGATATGGGGGCCCAGTTCTACAATGCCTGCATACCACAAATAGTGCAATCATACAATCAATGAGGGCATGTGGTTATAAATTCTTTGATGCAACAGTTGCTTTTCTGGACCAGTGAGTGACATTTGGGTAATTTTCTGCGGCACACCTGATGATCTCTCACGGCACACTAGTGTGCCCCGCACAGTGGTTGAAAACACTGATTTAAACTATCCACCTATTTTAACCTATTTTAGTCATTCCAACTATTAAACCTCATCTACCTAGCAACCAATATAGCAACCACGTCAAATATCCTAGTAACAGCCTAGCAACCACTTCCACAGTTACAACCTAGCAATCAATGAGTTTAACCTAGCAACCAGCATAGCAACCACCACAACTAACCTAGCAACAGCCTAGAAACCACCTCAAGTACCCTAGCAACAGATTAGCAACCATGTCAAATACCCTAGCAACAGCCTAGCAACCACTTATACAGTTACAACCTAGCAACCAACATAGCAACCAATGAGTTTAACCTAGCAACCAGCATAGCAACCACCACAACTGACCTAGCAACAGCCTAGCAACCACCTCAAGTACCCTAGCAACAGCATAGCAACCATGTCAAATACCCTAGCAACATTCTAGCAACCACTTCCACAGTTACAACCAAGCAACCAATATAGCAACCAATGACTTTAACCTAGCAACCAGCATAGCAACCATCACAACTAACCTAGCAACAGCCTAGCAACAACCTCAAGTACCATAGCAACAGCCTAGTAACCATGTCAAATACCCTAGCAACAGCCTAGCAACCACTTCCACAGTTACAACCTAGCAACCAGCATAGCCACCACCACAAGTACCCTAGCAACAGCATAACAACCACCATAACTACCCTAGCAACAGCCTAGCAATCATGTCAAATACCCTAGCAACAGCCTAGTAACCATGTCAACTATCCTAGCAACAGCCTAGCAACCATGTCAAATACCCTAGCAACAGCATAGCAACCACCACAACTTCAACCTAGCAACCACCATAGCAACCAAAAGGATTACCGAAACAACCAGCATAGCAACCACTTAATTTGGCATAATAACCAACATATGTACCCTAGCAACACTATTGTAACTATATCTGCATTATTTGTTTTTACTCTGTATGATATTTTACATCATATTTTTTGCATTTTCATGCACTGTATTTCCTTCAGGAAATGCTTTTCTAGTTTCTCTTTGAATCATAGCTTCATTTGGAAAAAGTAGGCCTAGGTACATTTGGAAAAAATAGAACATGAAAACATGCAGGAGGAAAGGAACGCTCGAAAGTATCGTCACTTATTCTAAAATATAGGTTACAAAACGCATAGGCTCGTATAGACAACGTCAGTTGGCTACATTGTTTCCAACCATGACCTATCCACAGATAGTAGGTGTAACGGAGGCGAACTGAGCTAGCGTTGCCTGTGTAAATCCTCACACCCCTAACCTTAAGAACGCTTCTAACTGCTGAGTTGGAAGCCTGGGCTTTTAGCTCAGTGGTTAGAGCGTTCGACTCCCATGCCGGAGTGTGTGGAGGTGTGCGGGTTCGAGGGCGGTAAGCGGCGGACAAATTACGACCTCGGTTACATAGGCCTAGGCCTAATATTAGATTTCAATGCATGACCAACATATATTAATCAAGGCAGACAAACCTTCCTCTGTAGGATAATCTTCCTATGTATCCTATGTAAAACCTATCCTATGTAAAACTTGAGGTGTTGTCAGTTAATTCATTCAGTTCATTCATACTAAAGGCAGAAGATGATAGAAAATTTGCATGTCAGATATTTTCCATTTTTGGCATCATAATACTAAAGGCAGAAGATTGAATAGAAAATTACAAAATAAAATATGTGTGTGTGGAAGCCTATCATAGGAATTAACAGATATTGCCAACCTCTGGCCACAGTTAAAGTATTTTTTGGCATCATCACAGAGTAGGCTATATTCCTTTGGGATTCCATTGGAGATTAAACACATGATTACCCTGTGTAAGATGTATGCCTCATCAATGTGTGCATTAAAATTGAATAGACATGATAATATTCAAGCCTGTTTTGTATTTTTGTTTATGGATTAACAAAATAACAGCCTGGTGAGGATGTGCACACCGGGGCCCAGGGCCAATAGTTTGCCAAAAAACAGGTCTGAAAAGCTACAACCATGTTTTTGTCAGAGAATGTAAATAAAAGGAGGGAAAGAAATTTAATACATAGTATTAATTTGAAAAATAATTCCATATTCAGATAAGATGTGCAACAATATTGTAAATGCTGCTGTAATATTGCATTCAATTTAAAGGTAGGTTTTCTAATGATATATAGTCTGTTAACAAGTTTTTCCAATGAGTGATGTGAGCTTTTTCTTAGATTTCCAGTTCATGAGGATTGTTTTCTTTAATTATAGTCGCTTACCAGCAGTGTTTTATTGCAGGAGTTGCTTAAATTGACATCCCTCCGATGTATCACCAAAAATGCATAAGGAAGGGGATGCTGGGATGTGACAGCCAAAGATGGAAGAGAGAGATTTTGTGACACTCACCCAGAAGTGGTTGATTGGAGTGCAATGCCAAACCGCATGAATGTATGTATCTGGTTATTTTGTGTGCAGTGAGTGCAAAGATCCAGCCAAACCCCATTTTAGCCAATTTATTGCAGTGAAGTGGAATCTGTGAAGAACCTTGTATTGTATTAGTTGTAGATTACTATTCTTTGTCATGAGGTAGATGTTTTTGCACATTTTGGTCCAGAAGCCCATAGACATTTGACGACCGAAGGTTGGATGGATACGGAAGTTAGGAGGCGGGACTTATTCTGGAGAGGTCTATTGGAAATGGGCTTCAATGACCTCTTGGCCAGACGGACCTGCAGCGCAAATCCCAAATTTGACAAAGTTTTGTATGGGCATTCCCAGGCTAGGATTATCCACAAAAAAGGGCTAAATCGGTGGATAGAAGCAGTATCCATTCCTCTAGTGCAATGAGTGGAAATGTGATTAAAAAGGAACCTGATGGAATCTGATGGCTACAGCTTAGTCAACAACTAAGACAACAAGAACAATGCAGAAATTATTCTCTTTGAGGCAAATATGAGAATTGATGAGATATGGGAAAGGGCGATGCCATTCTGAAGAGGTATTTTTTCCTCTCTTATTTCAGAGAGAAGATCGATCAAAGTCTTATATTTGAGTTTAAATTCTAAAGACAACTAATGGAAGTTTGAATATTAAAGGATAATTCCAGTATTTAGCCCTTTGAGTCCCTTTTCTGGTTTGTTTTGGATGAACTAGAGTGGTGGACACCGAAATTTTGACAATGGGTCCTGTCTCAACTTTCTGACTCGTTTTGAATTGCCTTTGACTGGCTGGCTATGGGCATGCACAAACATGTCCTCAAAACAACCCTTAACGTTTGTTTTCAAAACTGTGCAACTCACCGAGTGGTTAGTGGTGGTGTTCGTTGATTATTAAAAGAAATATATCAGTGCAATGTATGATTTCAATCCATGTTATTTGCTATTGTGGAACTATTTTTTCAGATACCTCACAACCGTGTATAAACTTCCGCTCAATATTTGAGTCTGAAACATAGACAGTAAAAGAAGGTCTCGCGGGGGAAAGACTACAAACGTAAACAGACCCCCTTTCCGCAGTGATATCAAGGAGCAATGAGTCTTCCAACAGAAATCAATGGGATGTTAGGATAGGTTAGGGTCACATGGTAGGGCAAGCACTGACTTACAGGCGGGGCTTCAGTGATGTCACTACCTATGGCTAATTGGTAAATTACACCTGTCCTCTCAATCAGGAGACATAGACACAATTGGGTTTTGAGGCCTGCTGGAGGAGCACGGCCAAAGTTCTCCCTTTCTGTTTGTAGCCACATGAACTGTGGCATTAGGACAACCTTTTGCGTTGGATTACTTTTGGATTTTACACCACTTTAAAGATAAAGAAAAACTTGAACTTAAAAGCCAAAACAGCCTGGGTTGATCCAGCTACACAGAGGAGTACCGGGCAGGGAGTGCCAGTACACCACAGGTATGTTGACCACTCTCTGAGGCTCCTGCCAAGCTGACACACACACACACATGCACACATGGATAGGATCTACTACCAAGCTCTGCACACCACACGTAGGGTTAGTGTGTAGGGAGCAGTTAGGTCTTTTTGTGTTTGTTTTGCTTAGTTTGGGTTGCAATTGCGGAAGGCTTTAGTCGTAGTTAACATACCCTAGACAACGAAGAGCTTGGGCCAAGACCGCCTCGTAACAATGGGATTTTACAAAATGGCAAATAAAACACGACAGAAACTGTATTTCGCTACGCTACAGTGGGCATTAGTTTGAATTGGCCACTTCAGTCGTGCATTACGCGGCGTGAAGCTGCGTGAAACTTTAGTACCACTTTCAGCCACTGTGCGTCGCTCTGCCACTGTACATCGCTCTGTCAGTAGCCTGCCTGCCGCCCCTTCTGAAAAAGCAGGAGGCTACCTTTAAACATAATTGTTGCCGAGAAAAATCCCAGCCTACGAATTCAATAACAAAATAAATCATGCATAATTAAACATTACCTCGATTTAGGCTACTTGGGTAGCCTATGGCATAAGGCTTGGCTACACAGTGGTACCGGTGCCGCTCCACAAAACGAAAAAATATCTTAATTTGCTGTCTACGTTATTGTCAGTGTTGGGGGTGTAACGTGTTACAAAGTACAATTCAAATTTCAGTAATTCAATACAGTTACTGAATAACTGTAACGCCCATTCCTGCGTTATTCTTGATATCTCTAATATATTGACTTATTGTTTCCATAGGCATGCAGTGCTTGCTTATTGAAAATATAGATTAGCCTAGACACATTATTTTATGGTAGAGATATGCGCAGGACAGAGCACGCATTCTCTCCTTGCACCGCTCTCCCCCAAACAGGTTGGCTTCAGCCCGCATCTCCCCTACGCAAATCAAAACAGTGTCTTGTGCAAGAACTGTTCATGCAGACTACAACTGGCGCGGTGTAGCCTACACAACTTTGTTCAAAATTGATGCATTCAAGTTAACTTTGCAAAGTTAGTGTTATAGCCTTCTTATCAGAACTTTGTCAAGAACTTTGTCAATCTGTTTAATTTGATGGAGGATGAAAGCACCTTTTGATAAATGTATTCAATTGACTGCTTGACAATGTTATTTTTATATTTTCTGTACAATAAACAAATACATCTGCTTTATGCCAATTGACAGAATATTTTTATTTTCTGTACAATAAACAAATACATCTGCTTTATGCACGACTTGGCCAGCCTATAGAAAGGGCACATTTTGGAGAGAATAGAGAATACGCACGCAAGAATCTGTAGGCTATTTGTGGCGGGTTACCAGCAAACAATGTTTAATGCATTAACTCAAGACGTCAAACGTTTTCTAAACAATAAAAAACAGAAAGGATGCAGCAGGCAGTCATTTCCAGTGGAAGAACAAAATGCTGAATGAAGCCCAAAGCTATGAAGGCATGTCTAGCAAGTTGTTATTTTTTGAAGACTTAAATGGTTGCGCTATAGGCCTAGTCAAGTTTGCAAGAAGGAGACATAAAGTGTGAGCATGCCACACTATCCACAGCTGTGGTAGCGGGGGCAGGAGGATTACTGTTAGCGCAGGCTTTATATAATAAAATTCTTCAACAGAAGGCCTGCCTCGAATGCAGGCTTGCCCAAAATAAAGGCCTGTGGTTTGCGCAGCCTACAGTAAGTAGGCTAAATAACAGACCCGCCACAATGTGCGGAATGATGATTTTTTACGAGCAAGATGTTTGTGGTGCTCTACGCGCACTGCATGTTCTTAAATAAGAATGATCATCAGTAATATTCGACCATTATTTTGTGTAAATGGGCTATGCATTGGGTTAGACACCAGGGGCCATATTCACAAAGCCTTTTATCTTATCACTAGGAGTACTCCTAAATAGCAATAAAAGATTTTAGCTAGGAGTTTCTCTTATTAAGTTATTCACAAAGCTTTTCAGACTTACTCTTAGTAAGGAAAAATGACAACTCCTAAACTAAGAATGAGTCTTCGTTGCTATGGATGACGAAATTACTCATGCACGTGCTTGACTGAAGTGACCACCTTGACTGGCTGATGATTGTAACGCGGGAATGATTCCAAACACCTCCCTTACAGATGACAGGTCTGAGAATGGACAGAAGATGATGAATAACTGAATAAAAAGTCCTAGCCTAAATGAATCAAGAGTAAGGCAAAACAGATAGCCTAGTAGCCTAATGAAACATACGGATTGATGTAGTATCTTTGTAACATTATTAAATTAATCTGTTACTATGCCTACAGTATGCCTACGTCTGCAAAGAGGAGAACATTTTAATTTGATTCACAATAACGTTACATTAAATTTACATGTTGACAATGAGTAGCCTAGTTTTGGTTGTTGTTGGTGGCGTTATTGCATGTTAGTTATGCCTACAGTACATTGCAAAATTGCTTCCTCACGATTGGAAGCTCCTGTAGCCGCATAGGATTTCAAAACATAGCGAAATGCCACAAAAAACGGTTTGTGAATAGGTCTGTGAGTTAGGAGTCCTCTCGACTTCTTTTAAGCCGTCACAGAGGTGGGAACAGGCTCAGACTGGTAATCTGTACAACCGGGCAAATGCCCGGTGGGCCGGTCCACATGTGGGCCGGTGACCTCCGGGAATTTTTTTTAATTTATTTTTTTTAAGTTATTTAGACTAGGCCTATTTGCGGCCCGTCATGTAGGCATAGGCCTAGCCTATAAATGCAGTTGCATCCATTTGGCTTGGGGGGTGACAGGTCAATCATTTTGGCCTCTTTCATGACAGATTCAGTGTGTGTTACGATCGCACCCCCCTGCCCCCACCCCTCAAGTGGATTTGTCCAAGCAGCCGCTAGGTTTGTGGGGAAATATAGCCTACGAGTGCATGGTAGCCTAGTAGGTGCCCTCCGCTGGCTGGTGTTCACATCATCACAGTTTAACCATAAACAGCAACCAGGTCTAGTTTTATTCCATAAATATAGTTTTTATAGATGTTAGTTGCACGCGCTACCAAGAGCTTCCATTTACTGCACCATGTAGGCTACTGTAGTGCGGTTCTGTCAACATAAAAAAAACTACGGGTAGTCTACCATTTTCGCACAACTTGGTGGAAAAGTGTAGCACAGGTTAAAGAAAATCCATTCATTTTTGGAGCTGATCCTACTCAAAAGGAACTTCAAAGTATTTCCCATATAGTAGGCCTAGCCTTTTAGCTCACAACGACAGTGAAAGTGAAACTTGGAAAGTGAAGTCTCTCCACCGAAAGTGTTACATTAAATGCACAATCAAATTCATGAAGTCGATGCAGGTAAAAAGTAGGCCATCAACTGGTAGGTTAGTAACGAAGGTAGCCTAATTTTGCAAAATGTGATGACGGCACACAAACTTGGGCAAAAAAGTTTAGTAGGCTATACACTTGTGGTGATAGCCTACAGTTAATGTGAATCGCGGACTGTAACCAAAGTAAAGGAGATTTGCACCAAATTAAGGCTGTGGTTGTGTTTCTACAACATGTTGGCACAAAACGTAATTTCTGTCAACTATGACGATGTCCATGTTCAG
Source organism: Alosa alosa (assembly GCF_017589495.1). Lineage (NCBI taxonomy): Eukaryota > Metazoa > Chordata > Actinopteri > Clupeiformes > Clupeidae > Alosa > Alosa alosa. The sequence continues at coordinate 42,147,835 of NC_063189.1, forward strand.
TAGCCTATATTTTTTAGTCAAGCAGTGACGTGGTTTAATGCATGGGGTAACATGACGTGAGACAGACAGAATATGAGACTGTCTTGCCTATCCCTGAATCCTGTCCTTCTCAAATCACTTTAAAATGGTGTGATTAGCAACCAGAATTTTAAAAAAATCCCGGAGAGACACCACCGGACCCCCGTGTTATTGTGATTATAGGCTATAGATCTAAAATCTAAATGTTTAATGTTTGGGTTCAGTTTATGAAATGTTGCTACAGCATTATAGGCCTACTGGGTGTTTGTTATTTATGGGGGGAATCAGGTTTTTTTTTTTGGGGGGGGGCGTCGGTCCAGTGGTGGGCCGGTCCAGGAGAAAATTGCCAGGGCCGAATTTTGTTCCCAGTCCGACCCTGGGTGGGAAGGTGAGAAAGGTAAGACTTCAGTGGGTGCAAACCGTGTATTTCTACACGCATCTGTTCCTGAGAAATCCCAAGCTAAACAGTGGCTAGTTTTCATCAAAATCCCTGTTTTTTTTTCTAGAAATGGAGATATTCGTCTTTTTTATGAGTCACTATCACCCGACATATTACCGCACTCTGGCAAGGACGTGCCCACTTGCAAGCGCGACTCGGCCTACCACCCACTCCGCTAGGCCCGGCTCGTGGTGCAGATGGAACTCCCTCCTCAGCACGGTGTTTAGTCACTCCTTGTAATGTTTTTGACCTGTCGTGGTCAGAGTCATCTTGTCCATCCAGCTGCAATATCTTTTTCTTCGACTTTTTCATTTCCCCCTTCAGCACCTGAGAAGTGTTGCCAGCAAAGTTTCTGGCACTCAACGCATGGGAAGGAAAAACATAATATTACGTTTTTGGCACTCAATGAGTTAATAGGCCTATATTGTGAAGATTTTTCTTGCCATCTAAGGCACGAGCGCATCGTTGAGGCCAAGCCTCACCAAGTAGCCCATTTGTTTACAACTAACATTACATTTAACTAGATGTACCGCAGAGCGGTACAAAATATGACCGCTGCCCAGTCCAGCACATTTTTTCCACAAAAATAAATCACGCTGAAAGGCCTATATGATTCTAACTGTCTTATGCATTATCCACACTCAATTCTCACTGGTATCTGTTAGACAAGTACCAAAACATGATTAGTTCATAGATTTCACATGTAAAATTCATTTTATACAACCCCACCCCCATCTTGCCTGTTCATAATTCTGAGAATTCTTGAATTGTGTGCGTGTGTCGTGCTGCGTTTATGTTTATGTGTGTGTGTGTGTGTGTGTGTGTGTGTGTGTGCGTGCTTGTGTGTTTGCCTGCGTATGTGTGTTTGTGCATGTACATGCATGCATACATACTGTATGTCTACTGTGTGAGTATGTGTCATACGTATGATTACTGTGAATGTATGTGTGTGCGTGTGTATCAGTTTATGCACATGTGTGCACATGGAATGGGTTAACATGACCCCTGGAGGCAAACACTGTAACACCTTCCACCTAACCCAAGTGAGTGGGGGTCGTTATTAGGTTGGATTTTGTAGTTAGGCTACTGCAAATGTAACACCCTTGTTTCTATGAAACTGGAAACAACTGAACCAGGAGACTTTGTCACAAGACAAAACAGATGTCTCAAAGCCCATTAGATTAACGTGAGCCTGTGGTTTAGATTTGTAAGACAAATATTTGGTTAGACTAGGCTAGCTATTGTAACATCCCTATTATCAGCACTTTTGTTCAGAAATTCATTTGTTCAGAACAACGATGTTTTTTAACACTTCAAAATAACATTTGCTAAATTAACCTTACATTTTTCAGTAGCTATAGGTGTGTAGATTTGAACAAAATCGGGATTGTTTCTTAACGGGAGCATTTACTGCCTGAAATATCCGATTTTGTTCACCACGCTCAGAGTTATAGTGCTGGTTGGCTTACGGGACGGAGTAGGGGGAGTTCCGATAACTTTACACTGACACAACGTAACAATGCCCTGAAGTCGCGGTCAACATGAAATCCAAAACTTTTTGATCACCAAGTTGAAATTTCTAGCTCAACCACAAATAATTCCGATTCTTTTTAATATCATCCAATAACTAATTCAATGTTGATTTAGGCCTATAGGCCTAACTCGGCCTACTTAGCAACACCATTGAACACCACTTAAAAGTTCAACGAAGAGTTGCCATTGCTGCTGCTGTGCTAAAGAGATGTGGACGGCACGGCAGGGCATGCCCAATGAAAATAAATTAACGCAACGCAACACAACACACACCCCGCTTCTCTCGCGTCAGTCACTGAAATGAACGCAACACAGAACCCGCTTCTCTTGCGGCAGTCACTGACAATAGCCTAGAATAAATGCATGGGGAAAAACACTTCCCCATGACAAAGACATCGTAAAACACTAAAAGTTAATATTTTGTCACTAGCAACATACATCTGTCCTTTGTCAAATACAGTTGCATGTATAGCTCTGAACAAAACCGTTCAAGAGTTATTTAAGGAGAAGTCGAACATGTGTTTTGTTTCATTCGTCCCTCCTGGCTGATGAAACAGCATGGGGGACGAATGAAACATCCTACAGCTTAAATTATGTAAACTTCCCACGACATATCATGAATGGTACTTCAAGTATGTGTTATTTTAGATAGATTGCTGCTGGGCTATATGTCTTGGTTCATGTCTGTTAACAACTCATTGCCGTATCTCTTACAGTTGCATCCATTACAGTTGCATCCATTACAAACAAACATGCAATGTGAGTCAAACCTTTAAAATGAAAAACACTCTTTAATAAATAAAAAATAAACTGCCTTGTGACCATCAAAATGTATCGCCTGTAACATTTGGTAACAGGAAGGCATTGTTGAGCAACGGAGGTTAATATGCCTCTATATATTTTGTCCGTCACTGGAGAAAATACGGAATGTTTAATTTGTTGTTTCTTCATGATTCCCAGTTAACCAAATATTTCTTTATTAGGCAGGGCAGGCATATTTCTGGCTATTAAATTATTTTAAACCAGTCTGCTAAAGTCTGTAGTGAAGTCTGTGTAGAGTTTTTACAGGCTCCATTTCTTTTCTGAGACACCCTGCTCACAAGAGACATCTTTGTTTGGGTTGTTAGCGTCATTGCCCACTGGAAAAATACAAATTAAAGTTGCATGAACGTGATGTAAGCGGACGGAGGGAAGTCCAATTTGAAGTAATGCCCACTGTACTTGTTTTGGAACATCAACGAACGTCCATAACCACTCTGTGAGTTGCACAGTTTTAAAAATGAACGTTAAGGGTTGTTTTAAGGACATGTTTGTGCATGCCCATAGCCAGCCAGTCAAAGGCGATTCAAAACGAGTCAGAAAGTCGAGACAGGACCCAACGTCATAATTTCGGTGTCCATCACTCTAGTTCATCCAAAACAAACCAGAAAAGGGACTCAAAGTGCTAAATACCGGAATTATCCTTTAAACCTTCTATATTAAATCTTTGCATCACTGTGGTCATCTACTTCCTCGTTGTCGGAAACGGTGACGTTGTCGGAAAAGGTGAGTTTGTGATGTATAACAAACGAACGATCATCATCATCAAGCTTTATGAAATGAATTAAAATCTTCATAAATCCAGGCTTTGAGTTTGCCACGTTTAGCCTAAATAATCAAACAGATAGCTTGCAGACAAGCAGCCCGTTATCACATAGCCTAGGCATTAGGCAAACTAATCTACATGTCTGCTGCTGATAGTTAGTTTCTCAAATTGCAAGAAGAATGAATGATGGAAGTAATGCATCACATTAATTATTTTATTCAAAATGGTTAAATGCCTTTGGGTATTGTTTGAAGCCAAGATGCCCACTGAGAGGTGGATTCAGGAGAGGGAGAGACAATTCAGGGAGGCAGCAAAGGGCAGCACATCACTGCAGAGTTGGCTGCGAAAAAGCCAACCAGCAGTTGAGACAGACTTTGCACTGTGATAAAGATGACATGACACTGTGTAGGCGAATTGATTAATTAATCACTCATATTTTAGCCTACTAATGGCAATGTTTCATAATTACATTACATTTAAAGGTTGTATCATCAATTTCAGACCCTGATCTGTTTTGTTTGAACATCAACAGAAGTGACGTATCCCCGCTATCGCTGATACAACTTTTAAGATGAGGAGCAGTCACAAGCCTGCAGACTATGTAAGGAAAATGTGGACCAGGAGGAGGCACATAGGGCAGTTAGGCCTAAGTGATGATCACCAAATATGAGGTGAGAGGACCATGCTAGAAAGTACAGGGTTAAAGAGCTGCATGCTAAATAATTGTAATCTAAAAAACCATAGGCTATTTTAGTTCATTTCATGTCATTTCAAAGATCTTGCCTGAGCAGAACATAAATACCACTAGTGGGCATTAAAATAATAATGATAATGGCAATAACAATAATATGTAATTGGACAGATGATGAACCCAGTGCATCAGCTGCATTCAGAGAGCCAGATAGGATATTGATAGGGATATTGATGTAGGGATTTTATTAATATTAGTAGTAGTTACTGTAAGGTGATTTAGTGCTGCATTTCAGTGTTACTTCTTTGTGTATATATATTCTAATAAAGACCCTGTTATTGTCAGTCCTTTATATAGCCCGTGAGTTTTTTTTTTTTTTTGTTTTTTTTTTTAAGTTGATTAGATAGATCAAGCCATGCACAGTTCCACGAGTGGTGAGAATCATGAAATGGGCATTTGCTGTATTACAAGTACTGCAGTCAGGCTTGGGATGTGATCCATCAAGGACAAATGGCGGAAGATTTACTTTAATGTTCCATTACAATGTATTATTTTTTTAAATTATTATATGTAAGTATTATTTTGAAAAGAACCAGAAAATAGCCTTTGTAAGGTGTTCAGGTCTGTGGGACCAGTCTTCAATGTTTGCTAAAAGAAAAATTATGCTATTTATTATTTTTTCAAACTCTTGGCCTTTGCTCATTTTCTGTGAAGGACATAAACACACATATTACATATTCATAAATGTGATCTCACAGGGGTAAATGGCAAATATTAACCATAATTGGTATTTGAGCTAAAGTTAAGTATTTTTACATAAATTGTTATGGCTGTATTGATTTAAAAACCTAATAATGCGGTGGGTCCACCAGACCCGGGAACATTGGCTAAGTAACAAAAATATGAACTCCTAACGAGGGTTAAATATATGGAGCAGATTTAACCAAATATGGGTAGATTTGGAATCTGTGTACTTTGTGACAATCGATCTCCTATTCTGAAACCAAAATTCACAACGAAAAACAAGGCATGTTCTGTCATGAAATAGAGCTTATAAAAGAGGCTGAAATGCTGTTGTACTCAGGCTGTGGGTAACGCATGTTGTGCCGTGAAGGAGGGCCTTTACGGATCCCAGGTACAGCATGGTGCATTTGCTAGCCCATTTGCTGTTGTTGTATCACACCCTTTTGCATAATTTAAGTATTTAAGCTTAGTTGTTGATTGGCCTAGGATGTTGTACCGTGATTGGAAGGCCTTTACAGATCCTGGGTACGACATGCGGCGCATTTGCGACTGCCACAAGCCAATTATTCATAGACTTGGTTGTCCACTGTGAGAAATCCCCTTCCTATAGCGCAAGGTATTTAACAACTTTTCTGTGTATGTCTAAAATTTCTGTTTCACTCACTATATGAAAATCCACAGTAAGGAACTAAAACACAACTCAATTTAAATGGATAATGGTTCTTCTCCCATTTTTAATATGTTATTACAAGCACAAGTTAAAAGAAGCCCCATTTTTAATATGTTATTACAAGCACAAAAGAAGCCCCATTTTAATATGTTATAACAAGCACAAATTAAAAGAAGCTTCATTTTTAATATGTTATTACAAGCACAAAAGAATCCCCATTTTTAGTATGTTATAAGCACAAGTTAACAGAAGCCCCGTTTTTAATTATTAAGTTATCAAGCACAAGCAACATTTTTCTATTTCTGTTTGGGTTTCAGAATAGGAAATCAATTGGCATGAAGGCACTCGGATTGTTTAGCCCCGACCTGATGGATATTTTGTTTAACGCACTCTAAAATCTACTTACTACAGTACAGACTCCAATTTGAGCATTTGTCAGGTTTTAAATGAGGACAGGTTGAATTCTGACAGATTGCATATCTCAGAATAACACTTTGTGGTTTTGGCAAGGGATGACAGCTACTGGTTCACACTTGCACAGGTGTCAATACAAGAATTACTAGTGCATCTTGAAATGTTTCTGATGTAGTGGCAGTATTCTACCATTTGATGGCAATAGATAACAAGTAATCATCTATGCTGACAGAGCCAGCACTGCACAAAATGAACAGATCCTTGTGATGAATTATGCATTCTTTTGAGGTCTTTGTCATGCATTTATTGACTTTGGTATTGGTACAGTAATCTTTCTGTAAATGCCACACACTTTGGCAATCCAGGTAAAGTGATTACAATACTTCTCATCAGGGGAAACCCATGAATCAGCAAACACAGATAATATGCTGCCTAACACAGAGATACCATGGAGAGATAAAGCAACAGTCATCTCCATAACTGAGTATAAGCTTGGGCTGCATCTCGCACATGGTCGTACCAGAGCCATCAAATGACCCTGGCATAAAAAATCTATCAGGTAAGTGGAAATGGCTAAATTTGTGATTTTTTTGAGCTAAGAGGAGAGAAATGAAAGTCATCCTTTATGCCAGTATAGAGAACTTTTTGGATGCTTCATTTTTACTGTTCTTCTAATCCGACTTAAATAACTTGAGCGCACCACACAAAACCAGTGAGTCACATAGCGCTTATTGACACCACCTTTCTGCTCTAAAATACTGATGTATACTGAAATACTTAAATACTGATGAGGTTTGGAGACATGTTTGGTATGTTTAAAAGAGCATAATAACTAGTGGCTACCAGACTATATTCATATACATGTACTATATGTAATAGTTTTGATGTGCATGAGTCCGTTTCTTTTGTGACTGAGTAAAAAAGGAATTCTGTAAAGCTGAGATTACCTAACCTAGTTGTAGCTTCAGTGGAATAAGAATAGAGGCACTGATCAAGAACAACCTGGCAGCCCAATTACACGTCATTTGCATTCACTGATCATATGTTTATCAGTGACCATTTTCTGATTCTGACAACTGTGTAAAAACTATTTAAACTCTTCCGTCCTTCCCTTGCCTATCCTCAGACCCATCAGACACTGATCTCAGAAAATGTCTATTTATTAATCTAATGTATGTATGTCTTTCTTACTTGGCAATGGTTGTCAAATTGCAATAAACTAAACTTGAACTTGAGGTGTATAAATGTCTCCTTCATGAATAACAGAGGACAGAGGAGCAAAAGATGAGCAGAAAAGCTACATTTAGTAAAAATCTTCAAAAGGGTCCAGACCACAAGGAGGAGACAACGTACATCATGTACCACGGAACCACTATGCTTCATTCGGTCTGAGGATGGCATGCTTGGCCCTGGCGTCTGTCAGCCGCAGTTTTGCCAAGACAGCCTGCTACCCTAGGGGAGCCAAAGGCCAGAAACGAGCTGTGCTCAAACTGAGCGTCCGTGTGGGCAGAGTGAAAATGAGTGACAGGCAAGGCCACCACTTGCAGAAGAGCTGGCACCAGGCAGGATACGACACGGCCTGGGTCCCGCCCAACTGTGGCATGGTGAAAAGTGGGCGTCAGGAGAACTGTGTCTGGGACCCTAAGAGAATCAGAGTGCTCTCCGTTCAAAGCAACAACCGAGAGAGCAATGATGATGAATCAACAGATGAAGATGATGAAGGGGATAACTATGATGATGAAGAAGAAGGGGATGATGAGGATTATGATGAAGATCATAAAGAAGAAAGTGATGATGAGGAAGAAGAAGATGATGATGATGATGAGACCGACAACAGTAGCCATGAATCCAGAGAGGAAGAGAATAGCGCTAGAGAAGGAGGTGTGTCTGGTGATGAGTCCACACACTACTATGGATATGTAAATGCACAAGACGCCTCTCCAGATCATGTCGATGACAGATCCTCTGATGATGATGATTATGACGAAGCCAGTGACAAAGAGGGTTTCAGCTGTGGTGAAAGTGTCGATGCTTTCACAAAGGCTGGTGCAAGGGAATCCAGTGGAGAATCTAGGGATAATGATTATTACTACTGATGTGTCAATCCCTTTTATATCGTGTTTACTCCATAGGATCACAACAGGTTATGACATATCTATGGTCTCAAAGCAGTATTTCTGTCTCACAAGTAATAGGTCGAAACATGAAGAGGAATGGGTTAATTAGGCGATTCCTCTCAATATCTGAATAAAGAATAATGTTTGCATACATCACTCTGTGTGTGTGTGTGTGTTAGTGATTATGTAAACAATGACACAAGTACAAATGAGTAGAATTTTCCCTGATCCATAGGCTACAGTACTTTTAAACACTGGCCTGTTTCACTTAGTCTGGCTCTGGTTGAATGTCATCTTATTCAGTCCATTGTTATTTGGCTAAATAAACAAATTCAGAATACTTAGACTTCTTCATTTTGAGTAGCCTAATCAATAGTAGGCCTACGTGCCAAAATAACCATCATTGTAGGGCATCTGTAGTGGAATACATTTTAAAAGTAACAGTTGTCCCCAAATTGTTTGTAGGCTACCTATAATTTAATTGCAAGGTGTTTTTGCGTCTATAGTTCTGCTGTGACGGTGAATTTGTCATGCATTTAGATAGGCTGCTTTATGTTAGCCTGGAAACCCGACGGAATGTATGAATGCGAGTCTGGCTCTATGCTCTATTCGCACTTTATATTTCCCATTTGTTTAAAGGGCAACGATTATTCACAAAAGTAGACTATAGCATTCCTACATTTTACACCATAATCGCCTGCACTCATGGCAGCTCTCTAAGTGGTAGTGTTTGGAGTTTACCTCTGAGCTGTTCAAATTATGTATGCCATCCTCGCTTCGTCAACCAAGGTCCAGGAACTGGAGTCGACTGCGTGGTAGGGCTGGTAAATTATTTAGCCCTGCGCATGCTCAAGACAAATTCAGCTAACCTGTACACATTTGTTTTATCATTATTAATTATTTTACACCGCAACATTATCGACAACTGGTCTCCAATGAAGCCTACTGTCGTGGGAATTATAATGTTGTTTTCGTCTTTTTTGTAGTAGGCCTAGCCCATCTGTTAACATGTGCAAAGCCTAACCCACTGCCAAAAATCACATGTTGATGTCAAAACGTACTCTTGACAAAGCTGTCGACTTTGCTAACAGGTAACATTTGCTTTTCTCTTTCTTTCAGTCATAGTAAGAAAAAAGACTACGGATGGAAATAAGTGGTTAGATTAAGTAGCCTATAGCCTGCCTGTGACACAGTATCGCTGTGACAAGATAGATCCATTAGCAGTGTACCGTATATTAACGTGGTGAGGCTGATGGTAACAACTTATTTAATTATGTTCAGATAGTCTTATTATCTATAACCTTAGTCTATTATCTTCCTCAGAAGCACCCAAACCAATGTATTGCCTGGTGTCTCTGTTCAACAGTCTGATATTAGCTTATCCAAAATGAAGGCAATAGAATAGGCCTAGGCCTACTTCTGAGGACATAGCCATTTTGGAAGCAACTCCAGGCTTCAACGATCCTTCGCCACCTGCTAAGTCTTTGTTTATCATGCTTTATGTAGCCTAGATGTATAAACTGACTACATCAAGCGTCACAAGTAGTTTCTCAATATGAATGGAAAGTCTATCACTATTAATATACTAATAGCTACATGTAATGGCATTTGTGCATTAAATTTGCCCTATAGCTGTATATACAGTAGCAGAGGAAATCACGGAAGTTTCAGAATGCTTTTCAGGATGAATCTTGTGAGAAGGTTACTTTCATAAAAAATCTCAAATCTGCATACATAAAATGATTCTTGAGGTAAAATATGCTCCAATGTCAGGGGAAAAACATATTTTTCATCTCCAAAACACTATTACAGCTCCTGTTCATAGGAACACCTGCAGGGACAACCATGAACAAGGCCTTAGAGGTCAGTGGTCCTCACCATGCCTCAGAGAGCAATAAAGTCCAGGAGGACCACTGCATGATGTACCATGGCACCACTCTAAGGGCAGCCCGCCGCATCCAGCGCTTTGGCTTCATCCCCTCCACAGACGGCTCTCTTGGCCGGGGCGTTTACGTCAGCCGTAGCTTCGAGAAGGCCACGCACTATCCTGGAACGACGGAGCGAGGCCAGAGGCTCGCTATTCTGAAGCTCCGAGTGTGCATGGGCAAGGTTCTGGAAATCAAAGGGATGGATCATTCTCTGCGGAAGAGCTGGCATAAGGAGGGGTACGACGCTGCCTGGATCCCGGCCACGGGAGAACGGCTGGAAGAACATTGCATTTGGGATCCCAAGCAGATCACTGTACTTAATATCATAACGGCCGACCACAACAACTGCTTTGTGGAACCCCCTAGCGAGTCTTCTCTGTGAGTGCTGACAGATTATGCTGAAAGCACGAACCAGTCCAGTTTCAACATCATTTTATGTATCTCTATTGATTTTCTTTTCCTTGTCTTCTTTTATGTCTTGCTGTTCTTGAGAGGTTCCACACAGCACAGCATAAAAATAGCCATTTCCTTTGGGTCTGATTAATTCAGCCCATTATGGTTGTGTGGGGTGTTTGTTTGTTTGTGTTTGTTCATGTTCCTGAAGCCCCACAGTTACTACTCCGATTTCTAGGTTGAATGCAGTGGTTTTGGCTTTATTTATATTGCAGTGAATACATTAAATCAGTGTACCCATGTGGAAACTGTTGTCTGTAACTGTTGCTAGAATTAAATTATGCTGAACAGTGTTTGGACATGATTATGAAAATATAAAGAGAACTATATTGTTATGACATCTTAATAGACATTCTATGTAATTATCATGTTTGTTATTAAACATATTGAAGTATAGTTTTAGTTGTTTCTTGGTAAATCATCAGATTGCATAACTGTCCAACCAGCCAATTCAACAATGCAAACACTGAAATGAAATTTCGCGTCACATTTTGAATCAGGCGATGACTTTTCCTATAGCCCGAGGTGGTATAGCTCCAGGTCACTGAGAGGAAAATTGAAAAGGAACGGGCTGTGCAATAGAAACGTATGCTGTCATTCTGAGCGTCTCTTTCCAGAGATGGAGGGGGCTGTGAATAAGTGTGTTTGAATGACTAGTGCTCCAGCTCGAGGCTGCCAGTAAATGTGATTCCAATAGTTCCTGTGATGCACTCTCAAAGTGAGGGGCCTGCCACATCCTTCAGTTACATTTCCGTGTACCTTTTCACAAGTTAAGACAAGGTTGGCAGTTAAGTCAATGCTAGCAGCAGTGAAACCAAGTCTTTATTGGAGTCTTTATTGTTTACAAACTCTTGATTCTACCTGAGATATAAAGTAGTCTGTAGATACATTAAATAAAAGGAATTTCCGCTTATCTTACAATATTGCCATAAGTGTGGACCAGGTGTACCATGGTTTTTATCTTGTCGGTTTCACACCTGTTTTGCTTATGATAATTTCCTTATGGAAATTCAATCTAGAAGTGATGTAGGGCCGTGTGATTGTGACAGAGAAGCAAGCCAATTTGATGCTGGCAGAAGAAGAAGCATGGGTATCACTGGCAATGAGTTGCCTACAAAGCCGCATAAGACAGCGAGATAAACAGGAGATTTACACAAACATGTTCCTTGTTGTTTCCTGCCTTGACTTGTCTTGTTTGAAAACAGCCCATAAACAACACGCATACCATTTTTTTTTATTTAGTGTTTTGCTGAAAACCGCATCAAACAACAAAAGAGGAATGTGTGAATAGCAAAATATGGGCTATGGTCTGCCTGAGTGAAAGACTGTGAAGGTAGCAACCATAGCATCACTCACACAGGGATCTCTCCACATACAGCTCGAACCTCACATCACTGGCACTCAGAGCAGTATCAAGACTGAGACAGCAGGTGGCTAGATCAAGTGTTGATGTGGCAGGAAGAAGGCAGGTTAGGTTTGATCTAAAGATGCCTGGGGTGACCGTGCATTGTAATGTCAGATTTAATCCGAATCAGCTTTTATTCGCCAAGTATGCATCACGCACACATACAAGGAATTTTGTTCTGTCCATTGGTATCACTCTGGCATACAGTAAACAGACAGTGACAATAGACAATACACACATACAGTACAGTATACAGGCATATTACCGTATACACCCAGAAAACAATAAACAAGCATTATACATATAAAGCGATATACAGGTTATATAAAAAGAAAACAATGTACATAAAGTGCAGTATGGAGCGCAAACAACAATAATGTCCTGAGATATAATGTGCAGAATGTAATAACTGTATGACCAAGCAACAGTTTATATATGCTCAGCTGTTCATGAGGATGGCATGTAGATGTGATGACATTTAGGAGCCTTGTCCAGTTCTGTTTAATAGTAATTAAACATAATACAGCATGCTATTGAGTGTAAAAGCTGTGCGTAATATACAAAAAATAGACAGATTTGTGACTTAGGAAACTCTCTGGACATTCTTGTGATTATCAAAGCTTAACCATCTTGGCAAGAAAAGTCAGAGCATGTGTGAATTGTTGACAAGTCCCATTTGGGGGATGGTTTCTTATACTTACCAACAAAGATTGAGTAAAGAATTGTAGTAGTTGTTGGTAGAACCCATCATGAGTGTGGAGAGAGTGGGTCTAGGATGCCAGACACCACTGTTGAGCTTTCTGGAGAAACACCTATGAAGGAAGGTGCCTGCTTGATAACTCCAGTAAAATGCTTTTGAAGGCTGTTCTGTTGATGATGTTTTTTTCCCATAAAGGTTGTTTTGTTGGTGATGGTAAAATGGCTTGGGTGTTGATTGACTACTGTGGGAAACCCTCTACCTATGTAGGAATTTAACACCTCTCCTGTGTACGTCTGAAATTATAATTCACTATTCATCGTCTGAATTCATATGGTATGTCTTGAAGTTGGCCAACACCTAGACTGACAAATATTATACTAAATAATGGACTGACTTTAATGTTTGACGGTTGGCATGGGTTGTAATCATGTTCTGGGATTGATTTACTAAAATAGAATAATTTAATGTGTGTTTGAATTCCAGCTGCAATTCTGCAACTGGTTGTTAAAAAATCTTCAAATGTGCTTTCACAGTTTTGACAGTGTTTTTATCAGAAGTGAAGGGATGTTTTCAAATTTGTCATCACCGCATCAATATTGGCAAAGCTGATAAGCAAACAAGAGCACCAGTTTCACCACCAGCTCATAAAATCTGACAAGAAGATTGGTGCAGTTTTAGATAAATGTGAGGGGGAAAATGGAAGAATCTAGAAAGATGAACTGATAAAACGGTGTAAGAAAAATGTAAGATATCTGCCTCTCCACTCACCTGACAATGTAAGATACAGAGATACAAAGGTTCACCGGAGCACACAGAGATGGCTTTTTAAAGGTGCTCTAAGTGATGTCACGCAGTTTCTAAGCTAAAACATTTTTGTCACATACAGAAAACATCTCCTCACAATCCGCTAGCTGCCTGTCCCCTGAATACAGACAGTCCTCCAAAAACGGCAACCATAACAGTTTGGTGCAGCCTGGACCATGAAACATAACAAACTTTTTCAGCCATAACCGACGAGGTGCTAATTCAAGAGAGTTTCAGGAGAGTTGCACAGGGGGGAGGGGCAGGGAGGGGTGAGCTAGCTCTCTGTTTTGTTTGAACGTCAACAGAAGTGAAGTTAACCAACATGGCTTAGACTAGAGCACCTATAATTATATTTTGTTATGGTGCACAGCAATAGACTAACATTTCGACACTTCTATGTCTTTGTCATGTCAAGTCCATGGGAGACAAAGGCAGTAGTGCCCTATAAGATTAAACTGAGCACCCACAGGTGAGTGGGGGGCATGTCATCAATAGGCCTATACTCTCCTTTGAATCAGCAGTAGTAGAAAAACAAATAAGTGGTGTAAAATACAATCATCTTGGAGCAAAATTGTTTGATGTATAAATACATCAAACAATTACATTATACGTATGTAAATGTAAAATGTAAATTGCTTTAAATCACTTCTATTCTTACCCTATAATTGTAAATGGAATTGTTTACCTTCTCATTTTATGTCATGTAATAATGAATTATCTTTTGTAGTGTAATATTTGTTGCATAATATTTTTCTCTTGTCAAAAGGTTTGACTAAATGTGAATCATTATGTTTGCTCTTGTTGTTGCTTCAGGAGGGCCACATGGTGGTGCACCTGTACAAAGGCCAACCAAAACAGATATTGGCCTTACTAACAGAGAGCAGTACAGCTTGTGACAGAACCACCTTGGCCCAAATCAGAATCCAAAAGATGAAAGGGCTCAATAGCAACTAAACAGACTAAGGAATTAATAATATGACAATAATTTATGCCCCCTAACAAACACTGTACAGCATTTATATTTCCATAATGCTAACAAGTCTCTTGGCTCTTTGTGAGTATTTGTTGATGATTTGTTGACTATTTAGCATCAAAATCATTGTGTTATATGACTGCAACGTTTACCTTTATTTACACATACACTCACACAGACACACACACACACACACACACACACACACACACACACACACACACACACACAAGCACACAGACACACACACACACATTCAAAAACATCACTCACTTGGGAAGTTCTGTGTGTAGAGACATTGGGGCAGCCGTGGCCTACTGGTCTTCGGACTTGTAACCAGAGGGAACCCCGACCAGCAGGAATGACTGAAGTGACTTTGAGCAAGGCACCTAACCCCTCACTGCTCCCCGAGCGCCGCTGTTGTTGCAGGCAGCTCACTGCGCCGGGATTAGTGTGTGCTTCACCTCACTGTGTGTTCACTGTGTGCTGAGTGTGCTTCACTAATTCACGGATTGGGATAAATGCAGAGACCAAATTTCCCTCACGGGATCGAAAGAGTATATATACTTATACCTATATACATCTTTCCTGCAGATAGACATGGCTGCTGATCCATTTCTGTGAGGCATCTTTGTCTTTGATCACTGTGTGCATTTGGTGCTGGAAAGCCATGCTCAAGCAGAGGCAGGAGGCCTTGTTCGAGGCAGAAAATGTTGTCAGTCCCTTGTGCAAATCACTGGAAAGAAAGTGCTGAAGTTAATGATGGAGGAGTGGGGGGTCAGATAGATCCATCTCAGCAAGAGAGCCACAAGAACATGGGGCTGTGCTGAAGGGGGCCAAGAGGAGCTTGGTGATAATGAGAAGGATTCTGGCGCCATGGAGATGGAAGTTTTTTAAGCACTCAAAAGGATGGGAGGAGGGAGTGCTGGCACTCTTACATAATTTCTCTTAAAAAAAACGTTCATGTCCATGATTATGCAGTCATTGGCTTTTCAAGCTGTGTGTTTTTTTTTTATCATCAAGTTCTTCAACACACACATCGAACTTTGGTATAATTCTCACTAGACTTGGTCTCACTAGTCTCCATTTTCATTGACTGAAAACACTCTTCGTTATTTTTCCAGTCCTTTGATGACTGCAACTCCGTAGACAGCGCAAAAGGACAGGATAGCATTTGAGGTGTCCCTCAAGTCCCCAGCATAACACTGCAATAGACTCGAGGAGATGGAACACAAAACAGGGCAAGAATGCTAACATGGGCCCCTATTATGTGATTAAGGTACCCAACCCTTTTTAGTGAGATGTTAGCTGATATGATGCTCAGGTGGGTATCTCTGACACACTTAAAGCAACAATTTGCCACTGTTTGAGGTATGAGTTCATCAGGCAATCATCTTTGGCATCATCTTGGTATGGTCTTTGAATTCGCTTTGATATGGTGATGTGAAAGACGTGTCCATCCCACCAGCTATCTCACTATACAGTTCTGTGTCCAGAACACACCACAATAATGAGACTGACTATTGCCAAAAGATACCAGTTAGCATGTTAGCAAGCAGTGCCAATAAGGCTATGCGTGGTGTTGTCAAGGTTTGCATGCCTTTGAGGTAGCTACTGTACTAGATATCACTACATTAGAAACTACATTAGAAATAGAACCCATAGTGTTCATGCACAGGAAAAATATTTATCTTTCTCTCTTTTTCTGCCAGCATACCAGATGGATTTATTGACATACATGCATTGAGGTTTATTTTGGGGAAGGGGAGAACTTAAATAACTCCGCCATGCCTCATGAGAGAGACACATCCAAAGCCACTGAGGTGAAGTCTGATCATAAAAAACATCAACTAGCCTTTGTTGAACTGAAGATAGATCCTGGTGTTGGATCTGTCATGAAAGGAATGTCTCTGAGCAAGGAGAGATAGCTGGGGAAGAAAATGAAGCTACTGCTCTCAGACTCCCCATTTTTTTAAAGGAAGTATGGAATCTTTTCATTAGTTCTGGTCTTTTAAAATGCCACATGGTTGACCCTTTAAGACGAAATGATTTTTAAAAGCCTTCATTTGCATGACGCTGTTGCATGCATTCCACAAGTAATTGGACGAATGGTTCTTTCAGTAAATACTGTAGTGGGTGTTTTGATCACTACTCAGCAGCCCCATGATGTCAACATAAAACAGTGAGAGAAAACTGTGGGGAACATAGAGACCTCTCAATCTACCCGGTGTACTCAGTGCACTGGCTGGCTGATCATCAAACTGGTGGAAATGTTACTCCATATTTAATCACAATTCGTCCTCTTAGCAAAATGCTGATTCAACCAAGATCACCATGCAGCTTTCAGGAGAGCCTGGAAACTGTGGTGTCTGACTCAGACCACACAAGAGGCTACTCTAAAATACATTACAAAAGAAACAGTTGGAAAAGAAGACCTCAAAGAAGGAGACATTTCAGAAAACCCTCAAGCCACCAAAGATGCCCCACTAACAGTCCAGAGCAAATTAGCGGTAGAGACAGGCGTAACACAGACAGAGAGAGAGAGAGAGAGAGAGAGAGAGAGACTGAACAGAGACTGTGAAGAGATGAGGCTGGTGCTCTCAAGCTGTCTCAGAGATCTAGCACATCTGCAAACTTGGACCGAGCCCAAATTGTCCCCACACAGACACACACACACACACACACACACGCCTGCAAGACATAGAGCAGAGTGTCAATTGTAGTTGCAGCTATCTCAAGGTTATAGCCTACTCCCTGTCAAGGAACTTTTACTTTACCTTTGAAGCAAGACATATGAGCCTGTCTTCTGGAACAAAGTAGTAATTGTGAAAGTTCAAAGAAGAAAAGAAGAATATAAAATAATACTGATTAATTTTTAACACAGTGGACTTTTTTAACACAGTGGACTTTATTTTTTTATTATTTCAAAGACACGTCTTTGACTTTTCTCACACACACACATACACACAAACACACACAGAGAGAAAGAGAGAGAAGGAGAGTTAGTCGTTCTGATATGTTAGTATTCCGACCTCATCTTTATAGCACATGTATCTAAATTTTGACTCATGTTTTCTCTGCCCATGCAGACCAACACAGCTAAAAAAGCTTCAAAGCTCTTTGGCCATGAGGGATAGCAGGCAGAGTAGATGCCTCAAAAAGCATTTGGGACAAGCAATAAGATCAACCATGCTCATCCAGCATAGCCCACAGCCTACAGTAATATTGCTAGTTTTCATAAACATTCACACACTGCATTAACATACATAATCAATCTGTGTTATTTTTTGATGATATAAGGATGCATCAGGCATTATTGATTATTACAGCAACTATTTACAAACTAGTTGATGAGATTTACTGAGATGTACTGTAAACGGATTAACTGCATTTTCTAAGTGTACTGTATGTGCAATCTGAATGATAACCAACAAAAGACAGACCAATGCCAGTTTCTATGTGGTATAACCACCACATGCTTACTAAAGCCATTATTTCAGCTGAGAGTTGAACTTGAAGTGGGGAAAAACCTGTATTTTTAGACGTATAATGAAGAGGAGGGGTATGAAGAGGTCTGATGGACTCTCCCCACCTGGCCCTGCAACATTAAAAAAAAAATATGCTCAAATTTTATGAGACAGGCCATAATCAAATGCTGAGCTTAAAATGTCATGACAGGATGTGACCTCAGCTTTGTAGTTTGAGAATTATGAGTCTAAACTCTAAACCACACAGCCATTTACAAACGGTGCCACTTCAACATTTGACTGACCACATATTGTAAATGCTACGCTCAATTAGATGAGCCACATGAATGCATGCATTAGTCGATATTGAATATACTAAGTCCTGTACTGTAAATATGGCCATTATTAAAGATACCTTTAATCTCTGGAAATTCATGTTTGTTATGCAGTGAGTTAGCATGTTGCAAACATGTTCACATACTCACTACCCCTCACCCCCCATCCCCACCCCCCATCCCAACACCACCTCACACAGAGCTACCACAGCCATGTGTATCAATTTCAACTGATAATAATCTGCCTTGAGACCACCTTTTGTTATTTGTTATGTTGTGTTATGTTTGGGAGACATTTTCAAGAGCATGAAATGATAACAGGCAGCTTTAGGCTGCAGTCTGATCTGATTTATAGATATATTGACTCATTTCCCTCTGCAAATGTTCCCCCTTGGAACAAGGTTTCCCATAAAATACAAGCCATTGATTTGCACACACATCCAGCCGACGTAAACAGGCAGCTTAGCAGTGATGTTTGCCATTTTCTACTGGCTGACACGCTCCCAGTTTGATAGAAATTTCATCAGGCTCCTTATCAGCCGAGATTTAAAAACAGACAGATGGGTTTTGCTGCAGACACATTTAGGGAAAACGGGGCCAAAAGTAGTAGGACGTCATGTAAACCCTCACAGTATACACACATGAGTAACGTTTCATGTGTTTTTCCTCCATACGTGTATGTCTAACACATTCTCACTACTGATAAGGGCACTCCTTCTGTGAGGTAGGTCTTTGGACTGGGATTACTGGTTCCAGATCCTTCCGTGGTAAGCCTGTCAGCTCGAGTGAGGATGGTATCAGATGTACCCTCCTCCTCACTCCCTCCGACCAGACCAGCTCTGCCCAGCTCCTTAATTGGGTCACAGATCCCTCACTGACATTGGGGTTTAGTTTCCACACCACTGGCTGAGGGGGAACCATTTGAGAGGCCCTGTTACAGTAAATAGGGCAGCCGTGGCCTACTGGTTAGCGCTTCCGACTTGTAACCGGAGGGTTGCCGGTTCGAACCCCGACCGGTAGGCCATGGCTGAAGTGCCCTTGAGCAAGGCACCTAACCCCTCACTGCTCCCCGAGCGCCGCTGTTGTTGCAGGCAGCTCACTGCGCCGGGATTAGTGTGTGCTTCACCTCACTGTGTGCAGTGTGTTTCACTAATTCACGGATTGGGATAAATGCAGAGACCAAATTTCCCTCACGGGATCAAAACAGTATATATACTTATATACTTACTTAAATGACTGGTGGAGACATTGTTATGTTGGGTGATTTTTTTGTTATGTTGTGTTGTGTTGTATTGTATTGTGTTGTGTGGTATGTGATGAGTTGTGATGTGTTGTGAGCGTGCGTATCAACTGTGTTGTTGAAATTAAATGCACTGTAAAAAAAAAATAATAAGTAATGGTTACTTGAAAAAGGGTGGAAACTCGTTGCCTTAAATAAGTTAAGTAAAAAAAAACTTTTCTCTTTCAAGTTATGTTTACTTGATGTCTACAAGTAATGCTTACTTAGAAGAAGTTATCCTTACTTAAGACTTTAAAGTTCTAGTTACTTACTTCCAACTAGTAAAGTTTACTTCATGCCCTCAAGTAAACTTACTTGAATCAAAGTTGTATTTACTACTGTTAAATGAGTTACCCTTTACTTTGAGTTGTAAAGGGTACTTTATGTTGGATAGTAAAGTTTGCCTTGCAGAATACAACACAAATAGTTGGCACTATTAGATTAGATAACCTTTATTGTCATTTGCAGAGTACAAGTACAAAGACAACAAAATGCAGTTTGCATCTAACTAGAAGTGCAAAAAAAAGCAGAAAAATGCAATGTGATATACAAAAGACAGGTGGTGCATAGACAGGATAGGAAATATCTTGGTGTAAAACAGTAGTATACAGTTGGTTTTACAGAAGGTGGTTTAGAGTAATATGAATTAGGTATAAATATGTGCAGTGTATTAGCAGAATAAATATGGATATATTTGGTATGAACCATATAGACATATATGTACAGTATACAGCTATGTGCAGTGTGGTAACAGTGTGGTAAGTGCAGAAACAGTAACATTATAACAGTAGTAAGAATACGTGTATGTGCAGGATGAATAGTATGAAGAGCAGTAGAAAATGGAATGGCTATATGTGTAATTACAGTATGTACATTTGTAAATAAATAGAACACTATGGGTGGGATAGGGTAGTGCAATTGTCCACAGGGGGTGGGTGTCCCCGTCAAGGTTTCCGTGGTCATGGTGGACACCTCAACAGGCACAGGCAAGGAGGCATCGGGCGGGGGCTTAGTTGGTTGGTTGTCACCGGATGCACAGCTAGAGTTCAGTAGGGTGACAGCCGCAGGGAAGGAGCTTCCTCTGAACCCGCTGGTTTGGGTGCAGAGAGACCTGTAACGCCTCTCCAGGGGAAGGGGGTGAACAGTCTGTGGTTGAGGTGAGAACAGTCTTTGATGATGATCGCGCCGCTTTACTAAAGCATCACTTGCCCTGGATGGCCTTGATGGTGGGGAGTGAGGAACCCGGTGATGCGTTGGCCAGTTTTCACCCACCCTCTACAGTTTTTTCGGTCGTATTCTGGTGTAACCTCCATGTTTCAATCAGTAGTGTTTGAGCAACTGACCTCTGACTTCACATCCAAACAAGCACAACTTACATGTCCAGTTCATTGCTCTGCATTTTCAGTTTTCCAACTAAAAAAGAAAAAGAGGGCAAAATTATTATCAATATGCATCTATTGGCCATGTTTAACTAAAACAGCTGATTAAGTTTATCACATTAAATGTTAATTTAAATTATTTTTCCAGAGACCCTAATTAATACTGTTAAGCTAAAAAATATTATGATTTGGCAACTTAATTTTCTCTATTGTTTCAGGCCTAGTACATTTATCACAATAGAATTTAAAATGTCAATCATACCTTGGAATTATATGATGCCATTTTGCACCTCAATAACGGCACATCTGCTCAAATTCCACACACTGCAACCCTAAGTCCTCTTGCTAAATCACAACTAAAGATTTTAGATAAAAGACCATGGTTTCTCAGTCAGTAAGGTTATGAGTCCAATTATCCTAATTGTTTTATCAATACAGTAGGAATATCGACGTAAAACCATACACAGTTTAATCTTTACACGTTTTGAATCAACTTTAGCATGCTAGCAAAAGCGTTCTCATGAGAAATGGCTAACGTTAGAACTAAACTTCATTAAGAGAGCTCATGAAGACAACTGCTATTGGCAAATTTATACAGCCTAGTTTTTAGACCCCAGGCGCCACCACTTCCTCATAACGCCGATAACAAAAATATCAAAGGGCTTGAATACCTAGAATATTTGTTTTCTGCTCAGCATGGTCTGAGGCAGTGTTAACAAAAGATCTTTGGTGTTAACTTCTCATAGCTGCTATCAGTTAGCTGCAAACTGTTAGCAGCTACGCGATATATATCGATTCTAGCAAGTTGAACTTAACATTACCCCAGTTGTTAATGAAACCGAATGTACAGTTTTGCACAAATGCTGTTAGTTCAACCTATACTGTAAACATTTGACACATTAATACATACTGTAAACTTACGGACCGAGCAAGTCACTGGTGAAGCTGTTACACTCCCATCCCAAAAGTCAGCCACACCGTAACACTGCCAACCGTTGGCTGTGGAATCCAGAATGCTCCCTCTGCAACTGTGCGCTGTGTGCACTGCGTGAGTCCAGTTTACTCAGGTCTGAGTTGTGAAGCTTTACGTGTATCTCAAGTTTTAGACCCCATTGTTGCAAGTTCGGCACATTACTAATGTTACTCAGGTAAGAACACTAGGGTCAGCCTATAGTAAGTAAAAGTATACTTGTGTTACTGCAGTAAGATGTAGTGTTATTTTTTTTACAGTGTGGAAATAAACTTTAACCTGAACTTGAACTTGGTTAAGTAAAAACAATCTGGCCTCTTCTGACTTCCTCTTGAGTTCAGTTAAAATGGTTCGGTTGAAATGGTCACATGATAGACAGATCATAGCCATAGCTCATAATTGTTGCCAGCTGGAGCTTCATTATCAACAGAACATTCAACATGGGTACTTGAACTGGCTTCAACATGACATTTTAAAACCCCTGATGGTTACAAAAGCCATTAGCAATGGAAAAACAAGCACCGCTAAGTATTAATACTGCAATGCACATCCTCCCTAGGTGGCAGCAATCACAAATGCATTCAGGGTTAATTTTCTCAGATATCCCATTAAATAAGCATATACATCAAACCATTGAGTACTACAGCAGTTCAACAGGACAATGTTTTCTACTATAAAGTCAATGTATTGCTGCAAGCTGTACCTTCATAGCCTTACCTGTGCTCTTTGAAATGTGTAAATTGTACTCTGCTGGGGCTGATAATGTTCTCTAAAAAGGATGCTTGTTTACTCTAGTGGTGCCACAAATAAACACAACAGCATTATCTGTGAAATGCACTGGGAGTGTTGTCGGGTTGTACCCATATAATTTACAGCTGATGAAACAATACCTGGCCATAGACTCCCAAAAATATAATTCGGTGCACATAATATGCTTTATCTGTTCTTTGTTGAATGGGAAAAGGGGAGGCTAGTGTTTGACTTTATGCCTGTCATTGTGAATTCTGTGCCACCAGTGTTCAGAATGTATCTCCATAACACACGGGTTAGGCCTCAGTAGTGTCATCGAACACTCAGTATAAGTAGCCTATTGCCATAATATCACGTAACAGTGTATGATGCAAAAGCAGGACAATTAAGGTATATATGGTTATTAAAGTCTACAAGCCTGTTTCCTTTAAATTAAATAAACCTTCCTGTGATTCTGGGGACACCTGGTCTCAGAGTTGCCTCTGTGGTTACCCACACTGTCAGACTTTGGAGATTGTAGATCATTTTTTTTATTTAATTAATTAGTTATTTGCTTGGCACTCTAATTACTTCTGTCCTGTTCCACTCTTCCAAAACTTCCCCTTGTCTTGTGTCATCTGCAGTCACGGAGTCATCTGTTAACAAGCTGTCCCTCCCATATGACAGTCCCCATGGAAGCTTTTGCTTTCTATCCTATCACCTCCGCCAAGACCCCCAAACACACACACACACACACACACACACACACACACACACACACACACTTACTCACACCAACTCCAGATTTCGTCTCGCTACTCTATGGATTTTCCGTCGACTTACTGTGGGGAGATCGAAGACTAATTAAGATTGTTAATGAAGATTTAATTTTCTACTTCAAACGAACCAGTGAGCACACAGCAGTCTGTGTGGAAAGAGCAAAAGACATGGGGGAGGTGGGGAGGGGAGGAGGGGGCTCAGAGAGAAAAACAGAGGAGAAAAGCAGGAGAGAGAGAGAGAGGAAAAGGAGACAGAAGACCTGGGATTTGTGGATGTTGCGGGCTATAAGCAGTGCAGAGCAGAGCATTGTGAATAAGTTTTGCCGGCTCTGGAGAGTCCTCCTGGTCCGGTTTCGATTCTCATGTTGGGCTAGAACTGTTCCACGCACGGAACAGAGTCCATATAGAAACATAAGTCTAACACACACACACACACACACACACACACACACACACACACACACACACACACACACACACACACACACACACACACACACACACACACACATGCAGTAGCCAGGGGGAATACCTGTGTCAGTTAGGATCAAACAGAATGAAGAATCTGCATCCTGCTGAACACACACAAACACACACACACACACACACACACACAGAGAGAGAGAGACAAATGTGTGAACACACTTCCAAACACACTATGATGTAATTCTGCGGTGTTTGGTGTATGGGCGCTGAGGTTTTCCTGAGCCCTAAGGGCCAACATGGCCTGCTGCTCAGGTTCCACCTCGGCACACCAATAATTTATAAATTACTTTGGGAAGATGGATACTCTAATGTACCCACACCGTATTTTCAGCACAATACTGAATCCATGTAGGGGGATACATACACTGAGGAAATGCTTAACACATGCTTGACATCAGTCCAAAGGAAAATTGCATATCATTGCGGTAGTCAGCTACTTTATATGCAAGTGCAGCTGTTGCGTTGAAGTCTATACTGTAATACACTATAATATACTGTAATACCTGAGGTACCAAGGTAGCGTTACAGATATCAAATCATAAGTGTAACTGAGAGTGAGAATTTTACTCACACTCACACATACACACACACACACACACACACACACACACCTCACTTGTGTACTTCACTAAATTGAAGGCAATTTTACAAGATTTCATCATGGCAGATGAATAATGAATCAGGCAATAGAAACTGCAGGGGAAGGTGAGTAGGCTAACGCATGAGAGCTCATACTAATTCACCTGCTTGGGCCTTACTTCTTCACAGAGACACAGAGATAGACAGAGACCGACAGCAGACAAAAAGACGGACAGGCGAATGCATTGTACAGACTGATGGATAGAGTTACAGGTTAGAGATAGAGTGAACTAGGTGTCATGTGTGTAAAGGGAAGTAATGAAGATTTATAGACAAGAACAAATTCAGTACCTACCTAGACTCATTCTCCAAGGGTTTAAAGGCACAGTATTGTTCCTGCAGAGTGTGATTGGTGGTGAATTTGCTTTGTTCCCTGGCTGACCTTAAACAGCCTCTGTGTTAGCCAGGGCCAGATTACACAAAACAGATTAGAATGGACAGGGCACCCCCACCCCCCCCCCCCCATACTCCAGTAAGTGAACTATGACTCAGCTCCCGCCTCTGAAGAGATATCTGAAGCTCACACTCAAGACGCCCCAAACAAACAAACAAATAACTACGCATGGCGAGGATAACATCATCAAAAACTAGAGATGCATTTCCTGAGGGAAATACCAGTGCACGCAGAGCAGGATGTGAAAATTCAAAATAAACACATTTGCTGATGAACTGTACTCGCATGAACTGTGCTGAACTGAAGAAGCCACCAGATGACAATGCAGTGCAATGTTTGCATGCACTCTCAATTACTACAGGCCTGTGGAATGGACACAGAAGTGCGAGCCTGCATGGCATGACTTAGGTCAGATGGAGTTGGGTCTGGTCCTGCTTCAGTTTACTTATATAAGAAAAAGAGCACACGCTGTTCTCACACCATTTCCAAACTTAGCATCTTTATTCAATTTTTACAAAAAAGAAAAAGGAATAAAAGAAAAATACAACAGAATAAATACACTTTATTCAGTACGCCATTGTGATTTTTTTTCTAGCTTCACAAAAGAGCCCCTCTTACATCGTGCAGGAGCAGTACAATACCCAAAGGAGTCAGAGCCTTGTGACCTCTACAGGGGGTTCAAGGTCAGTGGTCCCCCCTTCCAATGAGACCCTGACTAACACACACACACACACACCTCCTCTGCCTGAAGTTCGCTGTTCTGCTTATTCAATAACTAAGTAGTGTGCAAAAAGGATAGCTGTTATGAAAATATGTTTGTCTAAGCCAATAAACTGCCTTGCTGAAGGACTTCAGGTCACCATTACAATTTGTTTGATACCAACTGAAGAGCCTGAACTATTTTTTGACTCCAGGGTGGGGCTGTGGTGTAGGAAGCTCTAGGAGCAACACATCACAGATTCACACAAGATGTTAATCACATTTTTGGAGAGTTCAATGAATAGTTCACATTTAATAAGAACCCATTTGAATAAAGATGATTTCGAAATCACACTGGAACCGTTTTTTAATAGCAGACTTGTTGCTTGCTCATTCAATCACTATTTTTTAGCAGAAGTACAAGCAAAAATGTTTGTTTTGCTGGTGGTCTAATTGAAAAGCTATGAGTTTCTTCCAACAACATACACACTATTCTCTCAGGGAGAGTGGTTGATCTCATGCCCAGGTCAACACCCTGTGGAGTCCAAAGGCTCTGACGCCCATTCCACCCCTCCGTGGTTGTGCACAATAATGCAGTGGTTCTGGTTTGGTCCGGTCAGGTACACAGTGAAACACAGAGGTTCAGTCGGGTCTGAGCAAGGTCAGGGTCTTGGATGAAAGGTCCATCAGTCGGCTAAACACAGATCAGAGACTCTGTCGCCCATTTCACTGGTCCAAGCCAGGGGAGATCCTGTGCCAGCAGTGTCTGTGATCTCTCTCTCTCTCTTTCACACACACACACACACAAACACACTGTACCATCTAGCCATTCAACGTTGGTATTCACACAGAAAAATCTGAAACGTGAACTCGGTGAGGAATTGGCAACTGCAGGCAGCCATGAGTGTTTAAAATTTCAAACACATACAGCATCAGACGGCTCTGTAATCTGCCCATGGCAGGCAGGTGGGCCTGCTGCTGGAGAGAGGAGTTCTGAAAGGGAGTACAATCAGATACTCCCCCTAGCAAAAGCACTTCAATATCCATTCACTGAGCATTTTGTACATAGTCTGTTGAAATGCATAAGCCAAGCAAAATAGGGTGGAAGAGTATTGAAACAAAATCCTGCAACATATAGTGTGTAGGGTACAATTTCTGCATCTAAATAACTGACGTGTGTACAAAATCTGTGTTAATAACAGGAAATGCATGTCAGACAGGGCCACTTGGGAGTGAAGGGTTCAGCTCAGTCCAAATGGGTTTTCTTGAACCCTAGACATAGAAAAGCATAGACCGGACACTGCAATTTCCATCAATAATTTGCTCCATCTCGGACTCAAGAGTGAATGCAACCATGGAGAACCTTTAATGATGCATTTGCTGGATATTCAATCATTCAGTCAGCACTGAAATAATTACAGCCAAAAGATAGCTTTGCGTGCTCATTAGAAAATCAATGGTATCCATAGCAGTATTAGACAGCGTACCCAGGCTAAATAGAAAACTGTAATCACGGTAATGTGGCCAATCTATAGCGTTTCAGTATCTATGGTTTGGACAGGCGTTGGCTATGTGTAACACCAGCATAGGACGGAGAGCACACAGGTGCACAGTGAGGGGAACACTTAAATTCAGCTTAACGTGAGTCAGGAACAGTGGTACTGGCATGGCTCTTAATGTGACATTTCCCCCTATCACTTCCTCTTTCCTGCTATGCTTTTGAAACGTCAACAATACAGTCATTACATTGTTCACAATGGCATTCAGTGACATTTGAATTACATTTACATAGAACATTGTGATTGCCTTGATTATCTTTTATGATGATAAAAAAACACAATATTTTCAGATCTATCATCGAACTTCACATGTAGAAAAGTGCTTTCCAGTTTTAGTCTCCAAGTCCATTTGCATTCCGATTCCATCTGGCTCTGCAGGTCCGAGGGTCCATCGGTTCCAATTTGTTTAGAATAATCAGCACGTCATGGAATTCCATTTCAACATCAGCGGTGGAGAGTTCTGTGGCACTGATTGCAAAAGACTACTTGATCTCATTGCCTACAAACTATACATGTTCTACATTGAAGGACGCGGCAAAGATGCACTGAATCACTCCACAAAAACAAACTAATTTCACTTTTTTGCTTTAGTGACTTATTGAGTACAATCAATGCTTTAACAGTATGCAATGCAATGCAGTTCCTGCAGGTCTGAAATGGGAGACATCTCCAATAGCAAGTTTTGCAAGGCCAAGATTGGATACAGCCTTCTCGGGATTTTGTAATATCCGTGTGTGTGTGTGTGTGTGTGTGTGTCTGTTGTTAAATTGTGCATGTGTTGGGGGTGCGTGCCTATTATTACAGCAAATTTTGCAGGGAAACATTATGGGTGTTGACATCCACTGAAACAGCACGTCTCCCCACTGTGGATTTCTCTGATCCTATTCAAAAGGAACAGACGTTTATTTCCTTTAATGTTTAAATATTTATAGCTTCCTTTAGGACTGACATGGCAAACTGAATTATTCACTTTACTGTCAGTAGGATGTATAAAAGCAACAGATTCTGGACAAATCTCCCTTCCCTCCCATGCCATTGTTTCTTATTACTTTTCTTATCCACCGTGTGCTACTCTAGTTTCTGTGGCTCCCCTGTGGTTGCTTTTGTCTCGCAATGCCCCAGAAACATTATCTAAGGTCTTAGTCACTCTCAATCTCTCAATCCCTCTCACAGGCTTTCTCTTGCAATCTTGTTTTCACCCTCTCTCCCTCCCTCTGTCTCTTTCCCTCCATCTCCATCTCCCTCCATGCAGAGCATAATTAAATACTGTCTAGGAGGCTTTGAATCCTTGTTTTCATCGGGTGTCCAGAACACTTAACAAACAGTAAATACGCAATAGAGAAGCACCATGTCTTCTTGTCTGTGCTCACATCAAGCCTTTCAACACTTATTGCTTTAAATTGCATCAATCACTCTCTCCCTCGGCCCCTGCCTCACCGCCACTAGCCTCTGCTCGTTTTTCTTTGTCCTCTCCCATTACTTTCCCTCTTCATCTCACTCTCCTTCGCCCTCTCTTTTCATGTTGCTTCTTAATCATCCTCTCACCTCTCTCTCTCTCCCCTCTCCCCCTCCCCTTCTCATTCCCTCTCTCCCTCGCTGTCCCTTCCCCTCAGTCCTTGGCCTCCTCGCTCGCCCTCGTCTCCTTCTCCCTGTCCTGGTTCCCCTCCTTCGGCTCTGTCTCTTCCTCGTTGCCTTTCTTGTCTCCTCTCTCTTTCTCCCGCTCGCGGAAGAGCAGGGCGAGCTTGTGGAACTGGGGCCCCCACTCCTCCATGCCTTTGCCCCACTCCTCCTTGTCGGGCTCCTTGTCGCCCTCGCTCTCCAGCGAGCTGAGCGAGCCGGCCCGCGAGCCCGTGCCCTCCAGGCCGTACACCTGCACCGAGTCGTACGGCGGCTGCGAGGGGTCGAAGGTGACCTGGGCCAGACGCAGGCGCAGGAACTCGCCCACGCGCAGGGCCAGAGACTGACCCCCGCCTGCTCCCCCCGCCGCCGCCCTGCCTGCCTCTGGCCCCGAGCCCCAGCCGCCACCGCCGCCGTAGCCCAGCACCGCTCCGAATGCCGCCGCTGCCGCCCTGCCTCGGCCCTGACCGGGGAACGGCAGTAGCTGGGGCGTCATATCCCTCCTGGCCAGCACGTACCCTCCTCCTCCTCCCAGGCCCACCCGCTCCCGCCAGTCCGCCATGAACGCCCCGCCGTCCGGGTACAGACCCCCGCAGGGCGGCCCTGACAGCGGGATGCCCCCTTCCCTCTCGGGCCGTGCCACCACGAAGCTGCTGCCCATCTCCAAGCCCCCACCACGGCCCAGGCTGCCCATGTAGTCCCTCGGCCCGTCCACGGGCACCACCGTGGCGTAGTTGCGGCTGAGCGACTGCGTCTGGGTCTCCTTGACTCCGCCACCGCCGTCCAGCACGGGCTCCGAGGGCCCTCCGGCAGTGGCGATGCTGCCGCGTTTCGGGGAGAAGTCGGCACGGGAGGCCCGACGTCCGGCCAGCGGTAGCGTGGCCGAGTCGCACAGCCAGCCGCCTGCCGCGATGCCGGTGGCGGTGCCCGCCAGCGAACCGGAGCGGGTCAGCACCAGCGTCTGCTGCTCCGGCTGGACCTGAAGGGGACGGGCAGGAAGGAGCGGGTCAGTCAGGGGAAGGATGAGGGCGCGCTTCTGGGCGGGGGGGAGGGAGAGTAGAGAGAGGACCAGAGGAGAAGAGAGAAGGAAACAGAGAAGGAACGAAGAGATAAACACAGACAAAGTGAGAGAGGAGATGACAATGGGACGAAATAATGGAGGCAGTTTAGATGATGACATAGCAGGCAAAGACGAGAGGAGCGGTGGCCAGACAGGAAGGAACGAGAGAAGCAGCAAAAAGGGAGAGATGGTGGAAAAAGAGAGAGAGAAAGAGCCAGTGACAGAGAGTGAAACAGACTGCTCAGGGAGAGCAAGCAAGGTTAACTTGGCACTAGAAAGAGCTAACACTGCACTGTGGGATGACCATGAGGTGGGAGAAAGACAACGAGAGACACAAGTGTGAAAACCAAAGTAAATACACACACTTACACACACGCGCACACACGCACGCACACTCACACTCACACTCACACACACACACACACACACACACCACCATCTCAAGCAGTTGACATAGCCTGGAAACGCTTGACATTAAGATCCCATTAAAAACACAAGGTGAGGCTCTAATTACCATAAACAAATCATCATCCTCAGCATTCACAAATCATAGATAATGTTAAGAGTGGAAGTTCATGCTTTGAGTCTGTTAATGAACCATGCTATATCAAGAAACCATTAACTTAATTCACATTCAAGCTATTTAAAAGAAGGAAAAGGACGAATTATCAATCATGAAGCACTGTGGCTGTTTTTACTTGATTAATAACAGTAACTGCATTTAAAGTACTGTTTGTTAATGGAACCTCAATGTTGATGTATTACTCAAACCAGACCCATGACCAGTAACCTGAAAATTACGGTAGTGTAGCGTAGTGTTATCCCATTCCTTTCCCAGACCAGTAACCTGAATATTACGGTAGTGTAGCGGAGTGTTATCCCAGACCAGTAACCTGAATATTACGGTAGTGTAGCGGAGTGTTATCCCAGACCAGTTCCTTACCCAGTCCAGGTCTTGGCTTTGCTGGGCGTCACTACTGGAGTCCGTCCCTGTCCCTCCGCCCAGTCTCTCCTTGCTGTCGTTGGTCCGTGGCGTCCCCCCCTCCGACGCCGTTGCTCCGTCCTGAGACGTGGTGCCCTCTCTGGGACTGCCGCCGCCGCCAGGCTCCCCGTACATGGCGCAGTGCTCCAGCGTGCCCACCATGGCACCCTGGTTCTGGATGACCAGCGAGTGGTCGGGTGGGCCGCCGGGGATGCGGTAGCCCCCGAGCTCAGCGGCGCCGGGCTCCAGCGGGCCCTGTCCACGGCGCAGCACCGGCAGCGTCTGGCTGCTGTAGCAGAGGCGTCCGTAGAGGGGCGCCACCGAGGCCGAGTAGGCCGGCTCCAGCGCCCCTGCGCCCCCGCCAGCCCCAGCCTGTGCCCAGCTGTAGGTACGGCTCTTATCCTGCACGTGCTGCGAGTACCGTCTGCAGACAGGCCACAACACACACACACACACACACACACACACACACACACACGTGGCGTGTTAAAAGCACAGCTGGGAAGAGCACTGCGGTGTAACACAGAGGTCCTCTAGGGTGCTTGGCCTGC
Organism: Alosa alosa; assembly: GCF_017589495.1. Classification (NCBI taxonomy): domain Eukaryota; kingdom Metazoa; phylum Chordata; class Actinopteri; order Clupeiformes; family Clupeidae; genus Alosa; species Alosa alosa. The sequence goes on from NC_063189.1 coordinate 42,179,234, forward strand.
AGATATGTGTTTAAACTGTGCCACGCTCCGCCTCATCTATCTAATTAGTTGCCCTCCCTGGCACAAGATATTTCTACTTACTCAAATCAAACAGAAGACTATGAGGTTGTACTTATAAAAGATCACTGCACACCAACTTCAGCACATGCAGTGCTCTCAAACCAGGCTACAGACCCCTGGAGGGGTGTTGGAATGCCTATTTGATTAATGTCGCTGTCCCGTAATGTTTCTCTAAAAAATCCCAGTTCAGTTCTTATTCCCCTGCTTCATACCGGTGAGTTCCCCTCTCCCCTCCCCTCCTACCACACTGCTCACATGTTCCTGCTGTCGAGGGTGCGGTATCCCCTGCGCACGCTGTGAGGTGCGCTCTGCAGCGCGGCGATGTCGAACGCGGCCGTGTCGGCCTCGCCGCCGCCCTCGTCGTCGTAGGTGATGATGTTCTCGCGAACGTCGTCCTCCTCCAGCGGCGAGAGCGAGTCACGCTTCTGCCGCCGCAGCGAGAGCGAGAGAGCGCTGACAGCTGCGGAGGGGAGAAGAGCAGAACAGGGAGCGGTGAACAAAAAAAAAATGGCCGCTGGTGGGAGGGGAGACGAGAGAGACGGATCGGTAGCAGGAGACAGAGGGCTTTGTTTATGCTCGAGTGAATCACGCCTCACAACGTATAATAACCCAGAGCAGTGACTCCATACATCACAAATGAGCACTAAATCTCAGGAAGTGCGAGGCAAGGCTCGAGCACCGAAATGTTCGCACAGGAGACAAATTATGAGCGTGCTGCGCACCACACACAAACAGGCAGGCCAAAAGAGGCAGGGAGGTTAACACTGCAACTGTCTCTTACCCAGAGCATCAGGCTTTGAGGGGTTAAATTCCTCCAGCTACAGCTACAAGGCGCCAAGAGGGTTGTTGTCCATTGACCGGTATCCATTACCTACAAGTGTGACCAATAACTACTACAGGCTTTTACTTACTGTGCTCATCCTTCATGTGACATTTATAGCTCGGTCGTTTGGCTGTTTATATATTTTAGCAAGAAAATTGAGCATCAAGAAGCAAGCTGTCATCAACTCTCATTTTTCAAACTTCCTTGGCTGAAGATGCAACAAGCATATAGCATGGACCACTGAAATGAAGGGGACCGCTATTAGTTGCTGTGAGTGAGTGTGTCACAGCTTGTGTGTGAGTGTGTGTGTGGCACAGCACGCTCGTGAGGCGTCTCGCGCGCGGAGCGGTCACTCTCTCTGCGTCTCTTCTCTTACCCAGCAGGGTGGCCACGCAGGCCAGGATGGCCAGCAGGGCGGCGGTGCTGAGGCCCGGGGAGGGCGAGGAGGACGGCTGGGGCAGACAGACGGCCTCGCGCTCCCACTCGCTGCCCTCCGCCTCCTGCTGGCGCTCCTTCTCGCTGGCACGTGCCCCGCCGCGCAAGCACGGGCACACCGTCACCGTCACCGTGCCCGTGTTGGTCATGCCCGAGGCGCCGTCACGCAGGACGAGGGGCACGTGGAGGGTCAGCGACGAGGATGGCGAGCGGGAGAGCGTCTGCAGCGGGGACACCAGCACCAGGCTGGCCGTGGGACCTGCATGAGATGCATAGGGGGTAGTAGGGAGAGAGAGAGAGAGAGAAACAGAGCAAAAAAAAGAGAGGGGGAAGTGAGAGAAAACAAGATAGAGAGGGAGAGAGAGATAGAAGGAAAAAGAGATGGAGAGGAAGAGGGAAAAGAAGAAGAGGATGATGGAGAGAGAGAAAAAAAGAAAGGGAGAAATAGAGAGAGAGGAATAATTGAACAGTCAGTGTAGCTTTAGGGGGGGAATGGCTGAGGTTGCTTGGTGAATGAAATCAATTGATTTGGTTTCAATTGAATTCAATTAATCCCCATTTCATTCCTACTCAGCACCAGCAGGCCATTTGTAGACAGGAGGAGGGGGAAAAAACGCCAGTCTGAGCCCGGAGGAGCCCACGGAGAATATATTCTGCCCGCACGCCGAGGGAAAAGATGGATGGAGCACGGAGGAAAAGGCAAACAAAAGAGGAAAACAAAGGAGAGCAACACAAAGAGGCAACACAATAGACCTGCACTTCACACTGAGATGGATGAAGAGGAGAGGGGCAGACATGCATGGAGGAGAAAATGAGAGAGAGATGGAGAGGGGGAGAGAGAGAGAAAGAGAGAGGTGGAGATGGAGATGAAGAGTGAAAGTCTGCATACCTCCACTCTCCCTGATGGTGAAGTTGAGGGCAGTGCCGGACTCTGGAGGGATGTTGAAATGGACGGTGCTGTCATTCCCCCCTTCGTCTCTATCAATCGCCCGCAACACCTGCACCACCTGAGAGGGAGAGATAGAGTTGAGCAGGAGACGGAGAGAGGGAGAGATAGAGTTGAGCAGGAGAAGGAGAGAGGGATGGAAGGAGGTCAGAGTGAGAAAGGGAGCGCTGAAGCAGACACGCCGGGAAAAAAACAATCAAGGCCCAGACATAACAAGAGAGGTGAGAGAAACTCATACAGAATAGATGCAGAGAGACAGTGTGTGTGTGTGTGTGTGTGTGTGTATGTGTGTGTGTGTGTGTGTGTGTGTGTGTGTGTGTGTGTGTGTGTGTGTGTGTAGCCACTAATTTGAAACCATGATCCATGATTTAATCTGAGAGATCAACATTAACCTTACCAGCCCCGGCAAACAAGCAACTGGGAGCTGAATAACAGTAACCATCCACACAGATAATGATTTACTCTGACCTGGAGTCAAAGCCTCGGAGAGAATACTAGCGCCCCATTAACGCCCTTGCACACCGCTAACATAACCAGCCACGACCCTGGGGATACACTTAGGCCAGAAATAATCACATTCCCTACAATCAAGGATTCTTCTTTCTTTTTTCACTAAAAACTCAGGGACATACTTAAGCACAAAACCCAGCTGTGTTCTTTAGAGCAACAGTGCACAGCATGGGGCGTACAGACACAGAAACAGAGGCAGCCTGTATGGGATGACTGAGATGGTTAAGCTGCATCTGTAATCAGTGACATTTTCAAGGAGCACTAAATATTGCAGTGATTTAACTTGTAAATCCTCCGCTGCGCGTCGAGG
>NC_063189.1:42184817-42187317 GCF_017589495.1 Alosa alosa
ATGACCGTAATGTTGTGCCACTGCTCGCGCTCACGGTCCAGCTCGGCTGCCGTGGTGATGAGGCCTGTATCCGGTGTGATGTGGAACAGAGCCTCAGGGTCCGACTGGGGGTCAATGGAGAACCTGAGGAGAGGATGGACAGGGTGAGAGGGAAAAGTCACACAGAGAGGAAGAAACAGAGTAAGATAGGGATGAGAGAGAAAATGTATAGACAGAGAGAGAAAGGGAGAGAAGGGGAGAGAGAGAGGGATGACATAGAGAGCAGACATTACACAAAGAGAGATGAGAGAAGAGAGAGAAGACATATAGACATAGACAGAGAGAGAGAGGGAGAGAGAGAGAATTTTGAATTTCAAAAACCCTTTATTACATTCTTGCAAAGTATTTTTCACTTTGTCACAATGTACAGTCACATTAAAAATAAAATCAAGGAGAGAGAGAGAGAGAGAGAGAGAGAGAGAGAGAGAGGTAAGATGAGTTTAGAGGGAGTTGTTATGTGAGGAGTGTGTTTGGAGTTGCCACAGAGATAGAACACACTATTTTCTCCTGTCAGTCACGGTATCTGTCCAAACGATGGCTCCTTCTCCGGTGCTTTACGCCAATTTCAACTGACAGATAGAACTAAAAGAAAAACACTTATTTTATTATTTATTAACCTTTTGACAGACATGTCAGGAAGCCATCTCCCAAAGCAGTGCAACCTGTCTTGTGAGTTTCTCGGATGAAGAGTGAGAGAGGGAAAGATGGAGAAAAAGAGACAGATAGAGAGATAGAGAGAGAGAGAGAGAGAGAGAGAGAGAGAGAGATGGGGTTGGCATTACCTGATGTTCGTGTTGAGCCCAGTGTCCGGGTCCACCGCGCTGACCCGACCCACAGTGCAGGCAGGCGGGCAGTTCTCAGACACGTCCAGCCGATAGCGGGTGCGGGAGAAGCGTGGCGGCTCGTCGGCGTCCAGCACAGATACGCGGATGGAGGCTCGGTCCTTGAAGGAACCCGGGCGCAGGGAAGCGAGGGTCCACCATGGGGTTCAGGACCTCCACCGAGAACGAGTAGGAGCTGCGGCTCTCATAGTCCACCGGCTGCAGCGGAGATATGGGGACGGGGGGAGAGAACAGAGAAATGGAGTGAGGCTGGAGGTTTTTGAGGTTTTCTGGAGGCTGGATGTAGATTTGTGTGTGTGTGTGTGTGTGTGTGTGTGTGTGTGTGTGTGTGTGTGTGTGTGTGTGTGAGCGTGTGTGTGTGTGTGAGAGAGAGAGAGAGAACGTGTGTGTGTGTGTGTGTGTGTGTGGGTGAGAGAGAGAGTGTATGAGAGAGAAAGAGAGTGTGTGTGTGTGTGTGTGTGTGTGTGTGTGTGTGTGTTGTGTGTTCAGTTCAGTTCAGTTCAGATACCTTTATTAGGCCTCCGAGGGGCAATTCGGTTTATTCGGAGAGAGTGAGTGTGTGTGTGTGTGTGTGAGTGCGGTTCATTTCAGCATTGGGATGGAGGCACCCACAGCAGAGCCCAGGCAGAGCCCAGGCAGTGCAGCGCAGTAATGCAACGTAGGCCCTCATCCAGCATTAGTTAACAGAGATTATAAAACATGCCAGGCAAGCTTTGAAGGTAGCATTAAAGTTGCATGATTGTTTTGATACATATTTGATGCTGCTAGCCCAGCTAAACAAATGAATGGGCTGCTACATGGTGATTTCATTACGCGAGGTGAGGCTGCAGCTGTAATACATAAACCCAGCTCATTAGACTACAGGCATCCTGCAGGGCGGGAGGATGGCGGGATGTGACAGAGCGGAAGTGGCCCAGATATGTCCCGGGTCCGCCAGACCTGCGCCGGAACAGGACCGGAATCGGCCCGGAAACAGGCTGGACGTGGTCCAGCGCTAGCTGTTCTGCTCTCTGTTAGACATTTCTCAGGCACTACATCAGCAAGGGGGAGGAAGATGACATCTGATGCGGCGGAGCCAGAACAGTCACCCAGGCAGGCTGAGCCAAGAGCCCGAGAGAACCTCCTACATCCCCACCCACTGGGTCCCTATGCCCCTCTCTCTTCCCCTCTCTCCCTCTCTCTCTCTCCCTCTCTTTCTCTCTCTTTGTCATCACTGCTTTTTATTCTATTCCTGCCTCCGCTCATCACTGATGACTGATATGTTTACTTTTATTTTCTACCCTTTTCCACATGGTCTATTTTTGCACTGCGAGCGGCCAAAAACAATCAATATTCATCCTTTTTTTTCCAACTTTGTCAGTTTTGCTCAGATGCCATGCTCCCGCTATCTTCTGAGGCCCTGTGCGATGTGATTAAGCACCAGCACCACATGCCCGGCACCAACTTTTGTCCTCCTGAAATTCTTGCGCGGCTGGCTTTTACTCAATTGTCCCGGTCTTTCCAAGCCCAATTAAGTCGTTAGGGGATGTAATTGGGCACAATGAGTGTTTGTCGGAACGTGCCCAGCCCTTGATTGGGCGCTGGCTGATGCAGGGAGGGAGCGGAGCAAAGCTCTGGCG
>NC_063189.1:42194817-42207317 GCF_017589495.1 Alosa alosa
GAGATAGATAAATAAAACCAAGAGGAGCGAGAAAGAGAGAGAGAGAGAAAGAGTGAGAGAGATTACTAAGAAGAGAGAAAACCAAGAGGAGCAAGAGAGAGAGAAAAAAGAGAGAGAGAGAGGAATAAAAGACGAGTGAGTGAGTGCACCTGCTGCAGTGGGCTGCTTCTGATTCAGTTTTTAGCCTGAGTCACGAGCAGAGAGGCAGGAGCAGGAGCTGTAGCAGTGCTTTTTCTGGGCCTGCCTTCTGTCTTCTCTCGCTCTCCTTTTATCGCTCTAGCAAAAATTCTCTCTCTCCCCACCATCCTTTTCTACTTCTCTTCCCTCCCTCTGCCGTGCTCTCGCTCACACATGGCAGCAGATTTGCTGGCGCGGTGAGCGGCTAACCTGTATCTCTCCCTCACTCCCCCTCATCATCTGTTCACCTCCTCCGTCCTGACCAGCCTCGCTGACCCCCCCGCCCCCACCCTCTGCTCCACCCACCCCTGACACACTCTTTCCCTCCCTCTCCCTCTCTCCATCCCTCCCTCCATCTATCCATCCATCCCTCCCTCCCTCCGTCCTGTCCTCCCACTCACTAACCGGTCCTGGCTGGCATGACTGACCCTTGCCGCCCCCAGGTCTCCTGACGGGCTCTTTTCCTCCCTCCCTCTGACACCATCGCATCCGTCCACCTTGGAGGCCCCTGGCCCTGGCTGGCCCACCTTGTTGAGGACAATGATGGCCTCCTGGTTTATGCCGGTGATGTTGAAGATGTCCCCCGTCTCGCCCTCCAGGATGGTGTACTCCAGCTTGGCATTCTCGCCCAGGTCGGCATCTGTTGCCGAGATACGGCCCACCTCCGCTCCCGGCACTGCCAACTCCGACACGGAGAATGACCACATACCTGAACGAGAGAGAGAGAGAGAGAGAAAGAGAGAGTCCATACGTGAGATAGGAAAGAGTGAATAGACAGGAACACACACACACACACACACACACACACAAAAACTCAACAAATTTACAGATAAGAGAGTCCCTTTATGACAGCAGTTTTGGAGGCTTTGATCTTGACAAAGTCAAACAGTCGAGTGTGAAAGTGCTCCAGATTTCTGTTTTTGACTCTGCCGTCTTTGGCTTGTCTAACTAACGACCCTGACTACTCAGGAAAAAAACCCTGATAGTTCTGCATGCATTTTCTGTGTCCTCAATGCCCCCACCCAGCCCCCACACACACACATATACTGTACATCACACAAAGAGAAACCGCACTGCCCTCCTAAGACAGCCCATTTGGTGTTTGTCTGTGTCTGTGTCTCTCTCTCTCTCTGTGTGTGTGTGTGTGTGTGTGTGTGTGTGTGTTTCCCTTGCTCCAGTATATACTGTAGTATATGCGTTCCTGCAAAGAGTGGCACAGCAGTGGATTACAGGTCGGCATTGCTCTCACAGCCAATTCCTTACACTTCACTTATACCGTGTGGCCACACACACCAAAGCTGCAAACAAGCCCAGCAACAGGGAGGCTTGGCTGACTCACACAGACAGAAAGAGGACAAAAGAGACAGCTAAGGAGAACAAAGACCTAAATAAACACAGAATGTTATTTTTTTTAAAAGAGGCAAAGAAAATCAAGAGCTGCTGAGAGGCAACTTAATGAGTCACTCAATCAGTCACTCAATCAGTGTTACAGCTGAGCGTGGAAGTTCCGCTGTGCCACACACACAGCCACATCACAGGTGGTGCTAGCGCAGCGCTAGCTTCTGCTAGCACCCCCCACTGCATGAAAGGCTGCCAGTGGCTTGTGGAGCTGCACTAGATCAAAGGCAAGCCTGCCTGATGACTGCATCCCTGTGTTCTGAGTCGACAGGCCGGTGCTCATCAACAGCAGTACTTGTGTGAGCTTCTTTCATGTCCATCACCGGCAGCCCTTTCCGATGGAGGTGGTCATGGTAGTGGTTGTGGTTGGGGTTGAGCAGTCAGGTGGGACGGATGGGAATGCAGGGTTACTGCATGTAAGTGGTTACCATGGACATGACAGGGGTGGCCTTTGTGCCACTGGAATGTCATTAAAATGTCCAGTGAGTTGAGGAGAGTAGCAGAGAAAAGAGGAGAGTGAGTGAGAGAAAGAGAGATGCGCTATGCCATGAAAGAGAGATGCGCTATGCCATGAAAGAGAGATGCGCTATGCCATGAAAAAGGCATCAGATTCCCTCACAAGCAAACTACAAAGGGCTTACTTCTTTAAAGCCACATATAAAGGTACACACCGTCGTCACAAACATGCACACTAAAACATACACATACATGCATGCAGTCATATACAGTCACACATACATACATACATACATACGTACAGTATATACTGTACATATACATACATATACATACACAAGTAGTCATACGTCATCAAACACACATACCAGAAGCATATGTGTATGTGAATTCATACACACATGCAAACATGCCCACATGGCACACACACATACAGTACACACTCACATGCACACGACCACACACACACACACACACGCGACACACTGTATGTATATAGCCTGCACACATACATATATACACACACACATCATACATACATACATACAGATAGCCGTGACAGTATATATACTGTACATATACATACATATACATACACAAGTAGTCATACGTCATCAAACACACATACCAGAAGCATATGTGTATGTGAATTCATACACACATGCAAACATGCCCACATGCACACACACATACAGTATACACACTCACATGCACACGCACACACACACACACACACGCACACACTGTATGCATAGTCATACACATGGGCATATATACACACACACAGTTGGTACCACAGAGAGCAATGACAATGCAATTTCATATCCAGCTCTAAACCTACCACACCCCGTTGTCAACAAAATCATTCATCATTTTCTGCAGCAGACAGACTAGGGGGTGGCAGCCAGCTACACACACACACACACACACACACACACACACACACACACACACACACACACACACACACACACACACACAAACACAACAACAACAACAACACAGGCAAATGGTGACAATTGCTTGAAAATCGCAATTCCGGCACCCAAAAAGACGAGGGAGGAGAACAAGAGAAAAGGTCCAGCCACAAAAGGGAACTCCTGCGATCGCCCCGCTTCATGCCGATAATACATCGGAGGCGTGCAATGAAACAGCATGGTGAAGCAGACGCAATGTTCTGTGACTCTCCCCGAGCTGCGCACAGCACTCCCCAACAGGGTGCCATAATTGCCTTCTGAAAAGCGAGGGAGAGAGAGAGAAAGAGAGGGAGAAATGGGGAAGAGAGAGAGAGAGAGAGAGAAAGAGAAAGAGAAAGAGAGAGAGAATAGCAGGCCTACAGCGCCTCAGATCCACTTCAAAGAGATGCCCAAATTCTCCATGTCCACTCTGCTAGATATATCAAAGTTTCTTGGTTTTTTCTCTCCTCTCTCCCCTTCTTTCTCTATGGCTTCTTGTCCTACGTGGGCAGGTCATTTACAGGCCTCAGCATACCGGTCAAGCTGCCTCCAGAGCCTGGGGAAGGGGATCGAGGTGGGTCACTGGCCAGGACATATGGCAGCTGGGATTAGAGAGGGGAAACGGCCACAGGGAGTCAGGCATGGAGAATGGAGGAGAGGGCTCTCGTTTAATACAGATTTAACCAAAGTATTTATCCACTACAGACCAGCACTGTCAAACAGTTGATGGGGGACCAGGAGGGAGAAAGCAGGAGAGAGAGGAAGAAATGAGAGAGAGAGAGAGAGAGGGAAGGAAGGAGGAAGAGAAAAAAGAAGTAGAGGAATGGGAAACAACTACAGTTCATACTGTAGGTAGAATGTGAGGACTAGAAGTGATGGGGGGGAAAGGAGATAGAGAAAGAGGGCCAGCCAGAGGTGGAGGGGGTGGGACGAGAGACAGATGGAGGGGGAGGGACAGGTGAGAGGGCAGGGCATGATAGGTGGGGTTGGTGGAGGGGGTGGGGGGGCACAGGGAACAGAGATCTGAGTAAAGGACAGCGCAAGGTTGATCTGGCCACTGTTGTGCTGGACAATAACTCACCGGAAGAGAGCAACACAGTCAGGGAGGGGGAGAGAGAGAGAGAGAGAGAAAGAACGACAGAAAGAAGAAAAACAGCTCGCGTGAAGAAAAGAGCGAAAGGGAGATGGAGGAGTGCGAGACGTGTTATCTGAGCGAGGAGAGGAGGCTTTCTGTTACCCCGGGACTGGAATGCATTGAGCTACGGGAGAGTCATTAAAAAAGTGTCTAGCTGGCTAAAGCTCAGGCACTGGTTGAAAATAGCCTGCATAAAATCTACATCTGTTTAGTGGTAGTCCATCATACAGGGGTCTTACTGCAGGGTATATACAGAAATTCTTAAGTTGAATTTAATACCTTTTAATACCTTTTTTTAAATACCTTCACAATATTGTTTAATACCAACACGACTTCGAGCTGCAACTAGCGGCAACCTTTCGAAATTCAGTGTTGGGGGTGACTAATTATAAAGTAACAGATTACTGTCATTTTTGTTACTTAACTTTCTGAGTAAGAAAGTGGAGCAATGCTTACAATTTAAATCAAGTATCTATTATTACAGTTACTGGATACTTTGTTCCTTTTTTGCTTCAATAAAAACACTGGCCTATACACAATTATTTGTTATTTAATCTTAACCCAAGATAAAAAAAAGTTTAAAAAAAAAAAAGTTATTTCATTGTTATGTGTAGGAAGAGCACACACCACGTCTCCAGCACTACACTCTTTCTTTCACTATCATTCTATCTCAATCAAGACAAAATGACAAATGAAAATAAGAAAAGGTATACTGGACTTTCTTCTAAAAAGGCCCACGACCATACACAGTACACACACACCCTTGCTGTCTCATATAATTTGCCAGTCAAAGTATCACATTCAAAAATAGGCTGTTACATTTTACAAAAATACTAATTATTAATTGGGTGCTGTTGGAGAATGTGGGCCCCATGTGACAAAAAATTTGAAAAATAACCCCTTAAATGGTGACTTCTGGGGAATTTTGTGGAAACTAATTGACAAATTGACTTAAAATATATTATATTGTAATATATTGATAGCATATTACTATACAGCCTATACAAACCTACACAGGTTCTTATATTCAACTAATTGCAAGTCTATTGGGACTTTGATCTTATCACATACTACATCAAGGGAGTAACCCTATAGCTCCTGAGCAAGCTTTGAATAATGTAAAGGTAACACCTGTTAAACTAACCTTAACATGACATTTACTGAGGGTAGAAAATGTTAAATCTTATAGCCTAAACCTTATCTTATAGCCTAAACAAAGCAACACTGTGAGGCCTATATTTAACCTCTGACTATTCTGTAGTCAAGGTAGGGGTAGCTCATTGCAAATAACCCCTTATAACATGTGCATATGTTTACATGTTATATTCTTGTTTTTTCCCCCTTTCATTTAATTGGGGGCCAAGCAGCGAAGCTGCGAAGGCACCCATTGTGTTTCTATGATTTCTTATTATTATTATTTAACATCTCTTCTCTGCCATTGAAGTCTATGGCAGCCCATAGAACCGTCTGGTAAAAAGTTGTGAAATTTGGCACACTGATTGGGGATAGTACATTGATTAATTTCACCAAGTTTCATACCGGCACCTTGAGCGCTCTAGCGCCACCAACAGGCCAAAGTTGGACTTGCGTTCACGCACGTAACTTCTGACCTGTTGACCCGATTGTCAAAAATCAGGTATCGTTGGAATCCTTGGACCAAGCCGAGTTCAACGCACCCTATGACATCATTTTCCGCCATGATGGATTTTCCGCCATATTGGATTTTAGTGAAAGTGAAACTAAAACTTCACAGGTCATAAATTTTGTCCGATCGTCACCAAACTTGACACACATGCTCTTCAGACCAAGCCGCACAAAAGTTATTCCTTTTCGTCTTCGGAACTAAAACCGTTCGTGGCGTAACAGCCAATCGAAATTTGCGCGTGAAGAAAGCCAAAACAGGAAGTGAGCTCATATCTCAGCAACCCATTCATCTATCATAACCAAACTTAGTCCATGGACTCAGGACCCAATCAGGGGGACGCTCAAGAAATCTGGTGACCTTTGACCTCTAGGGGGCGCTGTAATTAAGAAACATGCCTTTTGGCCTGTAGCAGCAGTTGTGCTTAGAATATTAAAACCCATTAGTGGTGTCTGGTACTACTGTTGAAGGTCCTTAGGCCGACCCAAGCCAACTTGTGATGTCATTGTAATTGATTCGGCCGCCATATTGGATTAAATCAAAAACACAAAAAAGATTTGGCAGGTCACAAATTTCATCTGTTCCTCACCAAAATTGGCAGAGACCATCTTCAGACCATGCCTGATGAGTGCATTGCTTTCTGGAACAATTGACAGAAGCTTTTGGCCTGTACCAGCCAATAAAAATTTGCAAGTGAAGCCAAACAGGAAGTGATTTCATATCTCAGTAACGCTTTCATGTATCAAAACCAAACTAAGTACATGTACCTCAGACCACATCGGGAGGACGCTCAAGAAATTTGGTGACATTTGACCTCTAGGGGGCTCCGTAATTGACAAAAATGCATTTTGGCCAGTAGTTGCTGATGCGCATTATTTTGCAATGGAAGTCAATGGCAGCCCATAGAACCGTCTGGTAAAAAGTTATACAATTTGGCACACTAATTGGGGACAGTCCAATAATTCATTTCACCAAGTTTCATGCCGGCACCTCAAGCGCTCTAGCGCCACCAACAGGCCAAAGTTGGACTTGTGTTCACGGACGTAACTTTTGACCTGTTGACTCGAATGGCAAAATGAGGTATCATTGGAATCCTTTGGGCCAAGCCGAAGTTCAACACACCCTATGACGTCAATTTTTGACCTCTGTGTTTAAATCACAGCAAGTGTGATCATATCTCAGTCAATCTTTTATTTTTTTGACTTTTGAAGATTTTGAAGACTTTTGAGATTTTTGAATCTTTCATTTTTCAAGTTCCATCTAGTTCATTCTAATGTGTGCGTGCAAGGGTGGGACGGGGTGGGATGGGCAGGGGCGGTTGCGGCGGTGGGCTGGCTGGGGGAGGGGGCGGCGACACTCAGCCCTGGTTCAGCCCCACAAAATCAGTTATGTTTTGATGTGAAACTTGACCTTGTAACTCAGCCAATCTTGGGTTGTATGGCATGGAACTTGCTGTGACTGCTTAAGGCTATATGTCTGATGCAACGGCATTGACTTACATGGCAAATCTGGCCTGCTGATCTCACTGCTTGGCCCCCTCATTGCTGCTTGCAGCTATATTTATATATTTGTTTGAATGAAAAGGCCTTCTGCCTTTATGGGGACTTTTAATTTGAAAATGGGTTATTGTGATACTGTATGTAGACCTAGTTTAGGCTATGTCTGCTGCTCTTACAGCCTGTGTCATTGAAAACGCGATGGCGCAAATGATTACTTTTTTGGATGACAATGACAGCTGGTAGCGTAGACTTACTGATAGCTTCAATGACGCAAATTTATGTGGAGACAGTAGCCCTACGTGGCCGATGAGCCAGCCAGTCGACTCTTCCACCTCTGATTACGTCCGCCCATTCATGTTTGCTGGCTAGTAGACTCCAGAGCGGTAGAAAAACGGCTCTGGTAGACTCCATATGTGACCTGACGGCATTCACTCCCATCCAGGGGCATTTATTGTCTTTTTACAGACGTGGTAATACGCCTCTTGGCTGTTGCCAACTAGCCTAAGCCAGTCTTTGAATCTCGAGTCCTCTAACCAAATGTCCAAAAAAATACAATTTCCCATGACATCGTCAATGGTAGCGAACTTTTGACAACAAGTTTAGGCAGTAAGCCAGCCGTATATCCAGTTTGACCATAGAGTTTGAGAGGGGCGCTAAAAGTTTTTACCGCGAACGCACACTGACATATTGCTCAGGTCCTACTCGCACATATAATTAATATAATATAAATAAATTCACGCGAATTTATGCACTTAACACAAATGGAAAACATCATAGTTAGTGGTTCGAAAATGTAATACCTCATCAGATGACGTTTATTACTTTTTAATACTTTTAAATGGCCTTAAATTTGGCTAATTTCATTTACTACCATTTAATACTTTTTACAACCCCGCGGACACCCTGTACTGTATAGAGCTTAAGAGAAAGAACTGAAAGTGAGCGAGAGAGAGTAGAGTGAGGTAGGGAGAGAGAGAGAGAGAGAGAAGAGACAGAAATATATATACAGTAGAGAGGGGGGAGGTAAGATCCCAACTGAGCAGTACTTTTATTACTGTGCTAAATATGAGTTTAGCACTCGCACTGAGAGGAGATTAATTCTAGTTCTGCACACATCTGACGGAGACGCCTTCCCTTGCACCAGAATCACAAAGCCCCCTCTGATGGAGGAGAGGTCAATTCCGCCGCACAATGAATGGACTCTCCAGGACCTTATCAACAGGCTTCCACAGCCCCAATACTAGGGCCTCTCTCTCTCTGCAGTCTGGAGTGGACACGGGCAGGACAGGCCAGGGCTGAGATGTTTTGTAGAGAGGGAGAAAAGGGGTGAAGAGTCCACTTAGGGCAACTGACCCAACGCCCATTCCTACCGCTCTTTCGCCATCCTCACAAAATGGACTGAAGAGCCCGTAGAGCGAGGGACAACATGGGGAAAAGAGAGGAAGAGAGAGAGAGGAGACAAAAGAGAGAGGGAAATGAGAAAGAGAGAAAGGGGGATTGAGAGATGGGGTGAGAGAGAGAGAGGGGAAAAGAAGAGGAAGAAAGACTGTCATTGTGAAAGGAACCAATCAGTATGACCACTTCAGCTGAGAGAGAGAGACAGAGAGAGGGAGGAGAGAGAGAGAGAGAGAGAGAGGAAGGGAGGGGTGGGGAAAAGACTGCAGTGACTGATGATAACATAAAGTTATCCAGAGAGGAAGAAAAAAACTGAGGAGATTGGAAGGAGGAGAAGAGAGTGAGGGAGGGAGGACACAGCAGAGGGGAAGAGAGCAAGACAGAAAGAGGAAGAAAGTGTGACAGAAGGCAAGACTGTAGGAGTGACACTGGATGGAGGGAACAGAGGGAAGGGTGACCACTGATGAGTACAGAGGAGAGGAAAGGAGAGAAGATGAGAGAAGAAGAGAGGAAAGGAGAGGTGAGGAAAGAGGAGAAAAGAAAGGAGAGAAGAGAAGAAAGAGAGAAAATGTGTTTGAGAGCTGCGTTTCCAGCAATGATTTCACCGTCTATTGAAGCAGAAAGCACTGAACTTTAGATGAAATATTAATAAAAAAGAGAGAGAGAGGAAATAGGGAGACAGAGAAAATGGAAGGATAAAAAGCCTGCTAATATTAACTATTATTATTAACCACTATTTTAATTACAGCCTTTTTTGAAGATGTGAAACTCAATTAGCAATAACAATGATTGGAATTATTGCCATTACTTAATTGTTTTGTTATCATCATTATCGTTATTATTTCTGCAATTTCAGCAGGAGCGTCGGGGCTCCCTGTGTTCCAAAAAAGAAAAAGAAAACTTGGACTGAAATCAAACACTCATTCTCATTGACTCATTCACTCATTCACTCACATACTCATTAACTCTCTCTCCACCACTCACAGGCACACAATCCCAACTGATCTCAGGACAGTGCTAATTAACTTTAGGACAAATCATGGTCCCTAAACTTCTCTCTTTTGAAACAGACATGTCATGTACTGCGTTTGTTTAAAACAGGAAGAGTGTTCTTAGTGTTCTTAACTTTAGACTGTATAAATAATTCCTAATGGGAGAATCACCAATGAGGATTTAGGTAGTGGCATAAGAAAGGAGGAGGAATGAGAAAGGAATAAATAAAAGAGAGTAAAAAGAGAGAGAGAAAGAAAGTGAGAACAGGAGATATGCTGAGTAGCCTTAGGAATACTTATGCCGGCGTCGTGTACATGCAAGGCATAACCGTTAACAAAACCTCACCGGTTTCACAAAAACCGGCGTCGTGTGCACGGCCCCTTAGGTAACCAGGTGTAAGTTTCAGGATGAGAGAGAGTGTAAATATTAGCACACATTCAGAGGAGTGCCTTTGAGTATGACAAGAACAGATCAACTCGCCTGTTTTACCCTTTGAGGGCTTTTTTTCAGAAGCAGAAGACAAAA
The DNA here is from genome assembly GCF_017589495.1 of Alosa alosa. Taxonomy (NCBI): domain Eukaryota; kingdom Metazoa; phylum Chordata; class Actinopteri; order Clupeiformes; family Clupeidae; genus Alosa; species Alosa alosa. Next base: position 42,204,994 of record NC_063189.1, read on the forward strand.
CACACACATACACACACAAGCACACAGATGGGTCTTTAATTTTCCAGAGACCCATTTGAATTTTCATCGATAATAACAGTGCTGTTTACTCACTGCCTCCTGTTTAAAAACCATCAGTCCTCAGCCTATTTAAACAGCTGGGCCGGAGCCCCCCTCAGGTCGAGAGCAGGAGTCTGGAGCTGCATGTCAATTCGCCGGGTCTGAGTGGTTCTGCATGGCTAAGCATTATGGGCAGTGCTGACGAGGCGTGGGGAAGCCCGAGAACGTGACCTACGTGCTTGTAAGCGGCCGGCTCGCTGCGATGCAACTGCGGAGAGCCCGCACCGGCGCTACTGCTAATATGCTCGCGGCGCTGATGACAGAGTCCCTCTCACTCTCATTTTGCGGGGGTGAGGGGGGTAGGGGGCATTGCAAGAGGCTCCGAGCGGCTCTATTCAGCTGCATTGCGACCCCACACAACAGTAGTATCGGCGCGTGTTTTTGAGGCCTGTGCTGTCTCTCGCTCGACTCAACAATGTTCTATTCTCCCTCGGATGTAAATGTTATGTGCTAAATGGCAAAAGCGCTCGGGCGGCTTCTACAGCGGGCCGAGATACACTGCCCAGAGGGAGATGGGGAGAGAGGGAGAAAGGGAGGGAGAGAGGAAGAGCACGGAAAATTACAGGCTGCTCAGAGGGATGAGTGACACATGTGAAAGTGCACGAGCACTCAGCGTTCTGCTCCTGCGGAGGAGGAGGAGGAGGGAGGGGGTGGTCATGGCGTTCCACTTTAAGCACCACTCTCTGTCAGCACCCTGCCACGCCACCTCCCCATGCCCCCGTCTCGTCGCGCCCGTGTTCCCTGGCTTTTGGCAGGACCCCCCGTCGCGCGCCCGGTCCACCAGCCTCGCTCACTCCCCGGCGCGGTGGCACGGCAGCGGGACCAGTGTGTCGGCGGAGTGGAGGAGGAGGGGTGGAGAGGAGAGGGAGAGGAGGACAGGAGAGAGGAGAGGCCTGCCGCGAACGCTCCCATTAGCATGGAAATCACTCCTCCTCCGCCGCCGCAATGATGGCTTGGGAGTCGGCACAGAAAAAAGTAGCTGCTCATTATTCTGCATGGAAACTGCGCCAGCAATTCATGACAAAACCGCAAACCACATCCCAGGCCCTCCTCCTTCTCTTTCCATCTCTCTCTCTCCATCTCTCTCTGTGTCTCTCTCATACAGTATTCCTTCATCACCCATTACACATGCCTCTTTCTCCCTCTCTCTCTGTGCCTCCTCCATCTATCCTCTCTCTCATCTCTCTGCCCCGCCACCTCGGCTGCCTACTGTGTACCTCTCTCCTCTCAAGCAGCTTGCCCTGACCTGACAGGAGACACACACACACACACACACACACACACACATGCAGACACACACACACAACCCCGACCCTCCGGTCCCATGATCGATTCCCGCTGGTGACAGTGGCCCAAGGTTGTTCCTGAAAACTCAGCAAAACAAATGGCCAACTTCCCCCTCTAACAAAGTTTGCCTCCTCCCCACCTTTTTCTTTTTTTTTTATCTCGCAGCCATTTTCCATCTGCCAAAGACAATGTCCAGAAACAGAGGGAAAAAAGCACCACCACCACAAACGGAATATTCCGCCCTTCTGGGCTCTCGCTTCTCTTCCAGCTTGGCACAATCTTTCTTCATGAGTTCACCGGTTTCCGGTAGGTTATCACACTTAGTGGCAAACGCACGCTCCCATCAACTCTCGCTCGGTGTTTCGTGGCAAAACAAACGCAACTGGGCGACTGGAGTCCTCTTGCTAAGGCCTAACTCCTCCTAATTCATCTCACTTCTCAGTAACCCATATCATTACTCATAGTCCCCCGGCACCACTTTGCCCTGTGACATTAAAGTCAGTGTACAGCAGCAGCACCCCCACTCCCATCCCCCTCCGGGCAAGCAAGGCCACTTTACCCCAGCGACCATAGAGCTCGCCTCAGCAGCACACACACGCACACACACACACACACACACACACACACACACACACACATACACACACACAAGAGCGCCAGGGGAGGAAAACATGAATAAAGGCCTGAGTAATGCTCACAACCACACTACCCTTCAACACCCACCCCGGAGGCCCTGGCTAAAGCTGTGGGCACACACACACATACACACAAACACACACACACACACACACACACACACGCACGCACACACGCTGCACATGAGGGCAATCCAATCGGCACTCTAATTGGGCGTTGTGATACGATGGAGCGATTTCAGGGACGTTTTCATGCACCAGTGATATCTACAACCCCCCAAGGAGAAATCACTGTGACGGAGG